>NW_012111364.1:10112873-10194659 GCF_000951035.1 Colobus angolensis palliatus
CAAATATATAAAGGAAAGAGGTTTAATGGATTCACAGTTCCTATGGCTGGGGAGGCTTCACAATTGTGGTGGAAGGTGAAGGGGGAGCTAAGTCAAGCAGGATAAATGCAAAAAAAAAAAAAAAAAAAAAATCTACATCTAGGCATATTACATTCAAACTGCAGAAAGTCAATGACAAAGAGAAATTGTTGACAGAAGCCTGGTGGAGAGGAGTGTGGGATACATTACCTATAGAGAAGCAAAAATAAGAATTACATTGAATTTCTCTTCAGACACCTTGAAAGCAAGAAGAGAAGAGTGAAATATTGGAAGTGTTGAAAGTATATTCTTCTTTTTTTTTTCTTTGAGACAGTCTTACAGTCACCCAGGCTGGCGTGCAATGATGCCATCATGGCTCACTGCAACCTCAACTTCCTGGGCTCAAACAATCCTCCTGCCTTAGCGTCCCCTCCGAGTAGCTAGGACAACAGGATCACCACCATGCCAGGCTAAAATTTGTAATTTTTGTAGAGTCAGGGTTTTGCTATGTTGCCCAGGCTGGTCTTGAACTTCTGGAGCTCAGGTGAGCCCTCTGCCTCAGCCTCTCAATGTGCTGGGATTACAGGCCTGAGCCACCATGCCTCCATCAAGGATATTATTTCTACATCAGTTTAAACTTGTTTGTCTCTCATAAAAAATGCGATGGTCTGATGTTTCCTTAGTGGTCTCCCGTAAACCATGCTTCCCAGTATTCTCACCATTGTATAGGCCCCTTTTACACTAACACTAGGCTTGGCCACTAGTTCTAGTGTTTTTGTTTTGTGTTGGGTGTGTGTGTGTGTCTGTTTATGGTGTTTACTTTTGGGTGACTTGTTTTAGCCCATGAAACATTAGTGTACATGATGCAAGAAGAAGCGTAATAAGTGCTTACACACTGGACTTGTCTTTATGGATGTTCCTTCTGGGAACAGTATTGCCATGAGAAACCTGAGCGAACATGTGGAGAGGCCCACATAAAGAACAGATGCCCCTGGTCAACAGTCAATCTGAACCCCTAGCCTGTGGTCAACACCACTTTCTAGTCATGTGGGCGAAGCCATTTTGGACATTGCAGCTATCCCTGTGTCTCATGTGAGGCAAAAGAACCACCTAATCAATGCACAGAATCATGAAAAATAATGAATTGTTGGTTTAAGCCATTGAGTTTTGAGGTGGTTTGACACGCAGTAATAGTAACCAAAAGAAATACTTTCATAATTTATTTCTTAGATTTTATAATATTCCTTAAAGCACATATGAAAGTCAGACTTTCTACATGGATGTAAGTCTGATTTGGCTAACTGGCTTGATCATGAAGAAAAGATTGCCTTTAAATTTAACATGATATATATATATATATATATATCATATCATGTATAATTGCCATTTCATAAGTCTTGGAAAAGTCTTCTTAGTACTCTTCCCAGAAATTAAGAAAATGAATGACTCAAATGACTAACAGGATCCTTTTAAAAGTCAGGTGGGGCTGGGTGCGGTCGCTCATGCCTGTAATCCCAACACTTTGGGAGGCTAAGGCAGGCGGATCACTTGAGGTCACAAGTTTGAGAACAGCCTGGCTAACATGGTGAAACCCCCATCTCTACTAATAATACAAAAATTAATTGTGCATCCCTGGAACCCGGGATGGGGAGGTTGCAGTGAGCTGAGATCGTGCCACTGCACTCTAGCCTGGGCAACAAACTGTGTCTCAAAATAATAATAATAATAATAATGATAAAAGAGTCAGATGGCTTCTAATTCTTTTTTATTGTTAAAACTGAAGGAAGATGGGTTAATTTGTTTCTGGAGAGCAGGCAATTTTGTGATTTCTAGCATTAATTCACTAAATTGAACATCTGTTAACAAATGTTAAATTTTCTTAACTTATTTATAAAAACAAAAATAGAAACAGCTGATGCTGAATTGTGTATTATTCTAGCAATAAATGATATTCATAGCCATATGAGCTATATGGGGGAAAACTTTATCTTAATTTATTTCTAGAAAATTTGTTGGCCGGGCGTGGTGGCTCAAGCCTGTAATCCCAGCACTTTGGGAGGCCAAGACGGGCGGATCACGAGGTCAGGAGATCGAGACCATCCTGGCTAACACGGTGAAACCCCGTCTCTACTAAAAATACAAAAAACTAGCCGGGCGAGGTGGCGGGCGCATGTAGTCCCAGCTACTCCGGAGGCTGAGGCAGGAGAATGGCGTAAACCCGGGAGGCGGAGCTTGCAGTGAGCTGAGATCCAGCCACTGCACTCCAGCCCGGGCGACAGAGCAAGACTCCGTCTCAAAAAAAAAAAAAAAAAAAAGAAAAGAAAATTTGTTTTGGTTGATTTTATTTTGTTTTGGTCAATTATACCCTAATGATAGTTTTAGTGATAACTCAGTCTGGTAGAATATTATACTATTTAGATTTTTTTCCTTTGGTCACAGAAAAAATTTATTTCAGTTTACAAACACATTTTGGAAGGAAATGTGACAAGTGATCAATTAAACATTTTCAATTAGAAAACTTTACTACTTTAAGACAAATTATTGCAGCGAAATGAAAAAGAAACACAAATTAAGGAAAAAATAAAGTTTCCCAACTTAATGAAAAGCTTGCTCAAGTATTTTTAATTTTTTGCCCCAATTTCTTTTATTTATTATGTTATTTTAGTTTATCTTATTTATTTTTATTTATTTTTTTGAGATGGAGTCTCTCTGTGTCGCCCAGGCTGGAGTGTAGTGTCGCGATTTCGGCTCACTGCAAACCTCCGACTCCAGGTTCCAAGCAATTGTCTCTGCCTCATCCTCCCGAGTAGCTGGGACTACAGGTGTCCCCCACCATGCCCAGGCATATATGCATACAAAAGAAGAAAGCAAAAAGCAAGTGCAGCAAAATTTTAACAACTGATATATTTAAGAGGCTAATTGTACTATTTTAAAAAATCTTTCTGGAGGTTTAAACCTTACAAATTAAGAAATTGGGGCAGACAGGCGCAGTGGCACATGCTTGTAATCCTAGCACTTTGGGAGACCCAGGCAGGTAGATTGACTGAGATCAGGAGTTCAAGACCAGTCTGGCCAACATGGTGAAACCCTATCTCTACTGAAAATACAAAAATTAGCCAGGCATGGTGGCAGGCGCCTGTAATCCTAGCTACTCAGGAGGCTGAGGTAGGAGAATTGCTTGAACTCAGGCAGCAGAAGTTGCAGTGAGCCATTGCACTCCAGCCTGGGCAACAGAGTGAGACTCCGCCTCAAAGAAAAAATAGATGATGATGATAGGTATTAAAATGATGTAGCATTTACATTTCTTTGAATATATATAGAAATATAATTTAATATTTCATTTTTAAATGTCAATATTCTCACTATGACAAAGTATATCTTCGCAACCTATCTAACGACAGCCTTTAGTTCAATTGGAAAAACGTTAGATGACGACTTCATATGAATGAAATAGTACAATTTTCTTAAAGTTCTTTTAGGGAATAGAAAGCAAAGAAATATTTGAAAGCCATTGGATGAGATGATTCTGAGATTATTTCCAACTCGAAAACTTTGGTATTTAACTTATATAAACTCACATGAAGGTCTGTGTACAGTTGTTAACTCATTTCATAAATGGAGATCTTCTGTTGCAAGATGTCTGTTAACAAAATGAGTTAAATAAGTTAAATTATTTACTTTAAGTTTACAGTTTGTACAGTTAATTGTATAGTTTGTTACACAGTTCTAAAGTGCCAGAGCCAAGACCTGGACTGGCTCTACTTATCTCCAAATTCCCTGCTCGGTCCTCATTGCCATAAAGGTCTAGGGATCAGACCTAGATCAGATTGACCCTTTTAACAAAATTTTTCAGTGCATAGTACCATATTATTAACTATAAATACACTGTTGTATAGCAAATTTCTGAAACTTTCTCACCATGAGATTCTCATTTCAATCTTGTATGACTGAATCTTTATACTCATTGAATAGCAACTCTCAATTATTCCTTTTCCAACTCCTAGTAACCATCATCTTTATACTCGTTGAATAGCAACTCTCTGTTTTTCCTTCCCCAACCCCTAGTAACCACCATCTTTATACTCATTGAATAGCAATTCTCCATTTTTCCCTTCCCCAACCTCTAGTAACCACCATTCTACTTTCTGCTTATATGAGACTGATCTCAACTTTTTCTGTGGATACATCTTTTCTGAACCTGTGAGTGTACATTCCTAATGTAAGGTTTTACATTTTTTTAGGAGCTTGTAATCTCTTGTTCCCTCTGGCATCTGTCTTCTATGGTGTGGGTCTTCTGGAACAGAAACACTTGTCTAGTTCCTTTTTACTCTTAGCAACCCCCGAAGATCTAGAGTATGGTGGATCCTGTCAGTGCTTCAAGACTGTTGAGACAGAAGCCTGTCCCTTGAGATGTTCCCCTGTCCCACAAAGTCTAAATGCTGAATAAACACTCTAATCTTCTTTTCTTCTCCCCAAGAGAATCCAGAAACTGAAATTTTCCTCCTAATTTGTATGCTATTTTGGCAGGGGAAGGATGATGGTGAGAGGGTGCCCCAAATTTTCCCATTGGTTTTGATGTGGCTGCTGTTGCTCTTGTTTGGGGTGCAGGAATCTTTTTAGTGTTTTCTAGTTTCTGACAAAAGAAATTACCTCATGTCTTATTGTTGAATCATTATGTCCATTGAGGGAAGAAAGTCTGGGACTCCCTATTCTGCCATTTGCAATGTCATGCCCTACACTTACTTCTTATAAAAAATATCTATGTTCTAGTTTATGAGATTTCCTTAAGGGAAAGATTGACTTTAATGGTGGTGACCTGCATGTGACATTAGTGAGGAGATAATCAGGATAGGGTAAAGCCGTCAAGCCACATTACACAGGCTATGTCTTGTACCACCAGGTTGATCCCCATCTTCCTAGTCTGCAAGGAGAGCCTGTTGAGCATCTTACTGTGACATCCAGTTTCTAAAACATTTATAGGAACAAATGAGTAACTGAGTAGCCCATGAATCTAAAACTTTAATAATCTCCAGACTATTTTTTAAAACTATTACAGTGTGTGTCTTCTCAGTAGAGCACTAAAGGTAATCTAGAGATAGAGTAAAATATCTTTCAGCAATGAAAGGAGGGAGACCTTCAAAGTTGAGAATAATGCTAGCACTATGTTAAAGTCCTAGCTATTCCAGAGTTGTAGTATTCATAGACTTTTGGGAAAACCTTCTCCCATAATGTAATCCTTTTTTCCATTTAGATGTTACTAAATTTTAACCCTGCATGTAACCTTTATCCTTAGGCACATCAGGCTGTTAAGAGAGAGACTCTGGATTGAACTGTAGCAATACTTTATGACTTTAAGCATGTTGTAAATAGAAGCTGCTTGCTTATACCCCTATGACTAGTGTAATATTTTTTTCCTATAAGGACACAGATTTTAGTTTGTCAGTCATCTTCCCTTTTGCACTAGTCCTGCTACCCTTTATTTTTATACAAATTCAAAATCTCTTAACAGATACATGCTTTGTGTGTATTCATAAAATTAATCCCTTAGGATTCATTTTTCTATGTCTGCATTGTAAAATGTTTTCTTCTTTTTTGGCTTGGGGTAATCATTTTTAGGACAGTAATGCAGTATTATGTCTTTTAGCACCTGAAACAGTGCTATGCAGAGGGTGGGAGCTCTATAAATGTTTGAAAAATGAAATTGTTCGCTTATTATGAATATAAGTGTGCTGGCTCACTTGTCTTTAGTCAGAGACACAGAGAGAAGCCTCATCAACCAGCAAAGATGCATGTTACTGAGACAAGAAAGACCATTCCCGTTTTTTTTTTTCTTTATCAAAATTCGCTATGACAAGTCTATATACATTGTGCTGCATGTTCTACAAAACAAGAAATATAGATTCCATTTAAAGAACAGCAGCATGATTATATGAAACATAGACTGGAATATATAGAACCTGTAGTTTTAGGACATTATTGCTTGAGCCACTCATAGCACTAACTGTTTGGGATAGCTGGCAGGAAATCCGGTAGACAAGGATAATTAACAACACTGGAGAACTGTCTACAAATGTTCATACTCTCCCAGCAACCTAATTATCAATAAGAACAGACTTTATTATGGGCTGCAAGAATGAAACCAAATTTTTAGAGTATCAATTGCTGTTGCCTTGCAGTGTCTAAGTCTCAAATACTTATTTATGTTGTATCCTCCTGAAAATCTCTTCCATTCTTTCCCTGTTTCTTATGCCTGCAGCTATTGCTATGGGAGAATATTATGGTAATCAATCAATATCTGATTAAAAGTATGAAGCTTTTTCATTATCTCCACAAGGTGATTGAATTTCTTCTGCCTGAACAGCAAGATTCTCCTTTGAATTGCTGCAGCAGAGACTGGCACTGTGAGCAAATTTTGGGCTGCATTTATTTCGTGTGAGTGAGCAAGTTCTCTATTTCCTTAGTATCAGAATGCAGGCAAGAAGCTACTTAGTACTTGTCGGGAAGATGAGTTACTGTAAAATGAGTATGGGTTATTTGATCTTTACACAGAATGCTTGATATCTTATGTCCCGCCTCCATTCTCCCAACACACACACACACACACACACACACACACACCTACTTGCTTTAATGCCTAGTTTCATGGGAAGTAATTAGTCAACCATTTATGTACATTTGACAGCTAAGATGTTTTCTTTTCTAAATGGTTCTGAAAGACCACACTGCTAAATAAGCAGGAAAAAAAGCACATGCTTTGTATGGTGTAATGAATAACTATCTTTTAGGCAAGGTTGCCTTCCAATTGTCAGTGGTAAAAGATAAGTGAATAACAAGAAGAATTAGAAATGTCAAATAATAGAACAGTTTCCTGTTGAAAATCAGTAGATTATATTAATATATCTTCTTCACTCAGTTTTTCAGTGGAATTAATAAGTAATATATTGACCTCATTGGCCTTATGTATACTTTCTGTGGACAAGCTTGTAACCTATCAGTGAAGACAGCCAGAAATAAAATAGGCAGGGAAAACTGACAAATACAGTACATGGATAATTTGCCGTTGAATAAAAAGCAATTAAGTATAAATCGAAGCTTTTAACCTAAATGCAGGAAAGCCACTTTGCAGGGCTGGTCCTTTTGCCTAATGAAGAAAAAGAGAAGTCAGATATAAAGATAAGTTGCTTTCTATTCTATTTTTTGAAATCTAATGAATGTCTTTGACTTTTGAGGGTTGGGAGCATTTTTAGAAGTCTGATGGAAGCTATATCCCCTCTTCCTATAAAAATGTACACTTGTAGGACCACTACCTAAATAGCATGATATCCGTATGACTGGTGCCCCCCTGGAGTTGCACAATGCTGACATATGCATATCTTCTATCATAGGGACTCCAGATAAGGAAACACTTTCCCCACTGTGATCTTTGGCAGAACTTAGCTTGAAGTAAGCACAATTCTATTGTTACCTCGGCTAGTATAGCCACTGCTTGTGTGGGAAGGAGGTTATTTTGAGCCTGTCTAAATTAATAGAGTGGCAGTATTTGCAGGTGACACTAATCCTAGGAGGAATTCAGTGGCTTTACTCAGAATATCACATCACTTACTTACAGAAAAAGCAATGAGGGACACATAATTAAATAGATGCTGTTGCCACAGGTGACCATTCTAAGCAAAATAAATCTCTTGCATCTTGATATGGCTTTGAGCTGACTTTCAGTCTTCTGCAGCTGGCTTTATTGCATGTTCTAAATTTTCATGCATACGAAATATTTTGAAAATGTAATTCAATTGTCACTTGCACAGGAATGAAAAGAAGCAAGGAAATGACTCTTCATTGAGTTTTGGCTTTTTCTTGATTAGATGAGCAGCTGTTGAGCAATAAGTCTACCAAAATGGCAATTTGACTGAGCCAAATAAAACCCAACTAAATAAGACTGCTAACTACAGTCAGGCTTCTTAGAGTACTTTAGACACAGTGTTAGGCACAAGAGGGCATCCTAATAGTGTCATTGCTTCTTGGTGAATAATTCCTTTTTCTCTTTTTTTATTTCCAAGCTAATCTTATCTGCTCACATTTTTTCACATCTTTGAAGTGACTTATATGTTTTGATATAAAAATGCAGAAAGTACTCAAGGTAATGATCCTTTTTGGAGGTTGTTGATATGCAGGTAGGAAAAAGCCTAAATATTTTTATTCCAGTTTATATGTTTCTTTCATTAAAAATCTTTGGAAAGCCTATTTAGAGCCTCAGAGTAACCTGTTGAGTTTGATGGGACACTTTACAATTAAGGAGGCATAACAAAGTGAATTATCAATAGTAGAAAGATGGCTTTGAGCATAAATTGCTTGGTTCTCATTACAACGCACCTTTCCCACTATAACATGGAGCCTCCTTCGAGGACTTGGGGACTTCTGTTGGGAGACACACAATGATGCCTGAAATAGATGTGAAGGGAAAAATCTTTTAATATTACTAAGCTTGTGAAGACAGAGCTTTTGAATCCCATTTCTCACCAATGCAGCAAATAATATGAAGAGATTGTATTTTTAACAGAATCTCCAAATTTTCCACCTGGATGAATTACAATCATCTGGATTTATGACTCCTTATGGACTCCTCCTCATTTTTCCACGATACCCATAAGCGTTTCTTCTCTCTTTCCCACGATGTCATGAGGAAGAAACAAAGCCATGCAGAGAATGCCCTTGGTTTTGCTTATCCCCACTGCGGAGACCAATGATTTATTTATAGATCAGCTTTGCCAAAATGTTTTGGAGAAGCTAGCATTTCTTAAAGGGAACATCACAGTTGGAATTAGGTTGTGGTCTATGTATATTTAGTTTAAAACAGCAGGATCTATTTTTTTTTTTTTCTGCTCATTATCACATTGCCCCATGCAATTTTGTCAGTTTTTTTCTTTAACCTTGAACTAGAAAATACATGAGTATTTGGGATGGGAAAACACGTCTGTAGAGTAATAACTCATTTGATAAAATTATCCGGTCAATCAAATCCATTGAGAAATACATAATACACACAGAGAATGCACAGAAGGGGCAGGGCCACTATTTTGAAAGCATGGAAAGATTCAGAAAATGGACTTCTGTAAGTCCAGTGCATTGATTCAAGCTTGTTGGTCAAAGGCTGTTCACAGCCACTAGTGACCCCAGGGTCTGTCCCATTTTAAGGAAATAGCTAGTTGCTTCATTATTATGTTTGTGTTTGTGTACAATCACAAAGAGACAGGGCACAGCCATAACTCTTTATATATCAGATATTACTTTTCTTTCAAAGAAGATGTGGCTTTGTCTATAATCCATTTTGTTTCCCTGAGACAAAACTTCAGTCCACTGGGTAGAAGGAAGAAAACAAACATTTAGCACTTGCTATAAGCTGAATTGTGTCCCTACAAAATGTATTTGTTCAACTCTAATTCCCCATGTGACTGTATTTGGAGTTAGGGGTTAAGAGGAAGTGAAAAATGTTAAATGAGCTCATAGGGGTGGGGCCCAAATCTCACAGGGCTGGTGTAGAGAGACTAGAGCTTCCCTGTTCCACCATGTGAGTACATGGTAAGAAAGCAGCCATCTGCAATCAAGAAAGAGAGCCCTCACCAGGAACTGAACCAGCTGGCACCTTGATGTTGGAGTTCCTAGCCTTCAGAACTGCGAGAAATAAATGTCTGTTGTTTAAGCCTGCTAGTATATGGTATTTTGCTATGGCAGCCTGAGCAGACTAATATCATCCTGTCAGTTTAAGTTACTTAAACCATTAATTTAGGATATGCTCAGACTCACTAAGAAAAAAAAAATAGATGTAGGTTTTTATTTCTTCCACCCCCTCCAAGCAGTGCTTGGGTGAGTGTGAGGGTGTGCTGCAATGCAACCTCGTGGTGAAGCAAAAGAATTTAGTTCCATGGGGAGGGTGTCCACTGGCATCTTGCAGCTCCAGTACAATCCCTTCTGCCCCCCTGTCAGGGCCTGGTCCTGCTTACATGTGCAGTTGACATCTGTGACTAGCATGACTCAGTATCTGATCTCTATTTGTCCCTCCCTTGTTGACTCAGCGTCACCTCAGTTCTATCTGGTGCTATAGATTCTCTGCATTCTACTACATCCTCACCATGGTGGGCTCTGCAGCATCCCCAGAACTCTCAGCTCTGTGGCCAACTACTTCTACACTGGAGCTGCAAGAACATCTGGGTCTCATCCCTGCTACCCACAAACCCTGAGTGGATCAGGAAAGCCAAATATCAAAGTCTCCTTTTGTCTGACTATACTGTACCACCTGGCTTACTGTGATCTGATTTGTTGCTGCTTGACAAGCTCCCTCTTAAATCCCACAGGGAAAGCCAGGACAGGAGGTTTCCACTGTCCTTAGCTTTTCCTCACTCTGAGGACACATGACTCATCATTGTCTCTTCTCTCTTCCCATCTTATCTTCTTTTTCTAAATTCCCTCAAACTCCCAGAAAAAGAAAAAAAGCAAACTTGCTCTTTCACTTCAAGTCATTATTTCCTTTTTATCAGACAGAAACAAGTTTTATGGCATAGGAGAGTGAGAGAGAGCTTCTTTACATTCTGGGCAGTGTATGAGCTGAGTCCTGAATCTTGGTATGCTAAAGGAGTTTATAAAGGTATTTAGGAAGTCTGTTCTCTCTCACTCCTCCCACAATGTCCCTTTCTCTGAGGTAATAAACTTTAGACATAAAAAGTTTCAGATGGACAAAAATTTACAGGAAGAATAAAAATGATTGGCTTATATTCACAAATATATTATTCCTCCCTGTGAAGAGGATTGTCTGTTTTACATGGATGTATGCTTACATTCTGTGTATTAATGCACAGTTTCATATATAAACCTTACTCCTTGAAGTGGGCATCCCAGGTGTGAACAAACACCACTAGTGTTCACAATGAATACACAGTGAATAAGACTTCAGGCATTCAAAATGTACTCTCAATCCTGCAAGATATCTTCCACCAGCTTGTCCAAACTGTTCATTTGTTTTACATTTTCTTCTGTAAAATAAGCATATAGGCCAGCCACACCACTCAGATGTTGTGTGAATAATTGGTTCCTTGCACTTTTGAAAGAATAATTTGATTAGCTCATCAAAGTACCCTTCAGTTATATCCTGTATTTTGTCCATCCAGGACGCTGCATAGTTAATTACTCTGGGTCAGTGAGCATCCTGTTGAGTATCTCTTACATGAGTCTTCCTGTCATATTGCATTTTTACTTCTTATTGGCATGCAAGAGGGAAGAGCTACTGTTGACAAAGCTCCAGTTTGACTGCTATTTTTGACCCTGCTATGCCACTTCTGTGGCAAGCTCAATCACAGGCTCTGAGAAGAGTTCTTAGGTCCACAGTCATTTATGCATGTAAGATTTCAGGTGTTTAAATAATCATCCTTTTGGTGATTTATAACTTGGAAGAACAAGGAATATCTCTTGTCTTGTATTTCTTGCCTTCTGTTAGTTTGTTTAACTTAAGGTACTATTAAAGTTTCTTTCAAGCTTAGGAAAAACTGAGAAAGTGAGACACAAAAATTATTTTCAAATGCATATTCTTTAATATGTAAATAAAAGTTTCACTTATCCAAATGTTTATGTTTACGTTTTTTCTTAAAAATCAAAATTTCCATCAATGATCATGTTGGTATAAAGTGGTGTTATATCAACAATAATTTTGGATTCTATCTTATAGCAGTGACAGAAAATTCCATATAAAGATATTAATGGAAATGATACCTGACTGATGGATTAGGCTGATTGGCACTGTAAAGATAAGACTATTTTGTTCCTTGATGGGAGATTAGTACAGAAATAGATGTGTGAGTCAAACTTCAGCACAGTAATGATTTCCTGACAAGCACTCTTTCCAAACCCAAAATACATTAAGTTTAAATCCAAAGAGCCATTACACTTTAAATATTTCTCTCAATTTTTCTATAAACTGGTAGAAAAAGGAATTTGCACTTTATGTCAAGACCACAATAATTTGTTTGTATATAGCATATTACCTACTAAAGACCATGATGGAAGTTAAATAATGACGAACCAATTGCTGGGCTTATGGTAGAGTGCTATATGATTAACTCATATAACAATATATCAGGGCCATGCATTAGTTTCTGAGTGGTTGAGATTGAGTGCTAATGCAATTTGGAAGAATTCCCAGTACAAATAAAGAGATACACACTGTCCCTGTAATGACTCAGGGAAGCAGAAACAATTTTTGACACATTAACCATTTTACCAAGTTTGAATATTTTGTCTTTTTTAATCTTTAAGAAAAAACTTTTTTTACTCTAACAGCTATCAAGCTGTTGAAGTAGAATGGAATGAATTGATTTCAAGGTATATTAATAATTAACAGTCACCAGAGCCATGTAAACAGTGTCAGCCAGGGCCTAGATATTGTCTAACTGGCATCTAACTATATCTGAGCCCCTTCTCCTAAGGAAAGGACAGGAAATACTATTAATTGAGTATCCAATAAGTGCAAAACAATGTTCTTGGCACTTTTATATCTGACTTAATCCTTATAGTTTCTCTGTGAAGTGCGATGCCTGTTAAAGATAAAGAAAGTGAAATTTATGAGAGTTAAATTGCTCTCTGTCCTATAATTGAAAATTGGAAAATTCAACTCTTGAGCTCTGTCAAAATCTATTCTAGATGTACACTACCTGATATGGCTTGGCTGTGTCCCCACCCAAATCTTGTCTTGAATTGTAGTCCCATAATTCTCATGTGTTGTGGGAGGGACACGATGGGAGATAATTTGAATCATGGGGGACGTTTTTCCCATATTGTTCTCATGGTAGCGAGTAAGTCTCATGAGATCTGATGTTTTTTTCAGGAGTTTCCGCTTTTGCATCTTCCTCATTTGCTCTTGCTGCCACCATGTAAGAAGTGCCTTTTGCCTCTCTCCATGATTCTGAGGCTTCCCCAGCCATGTGGAACTGTAAGTCCAATTAAACTTCTTTTTCTTTCCAGTCTCAGGTATGTCTTTATAAGCAGTATGAAAATGGACTAATACACTATCATTCTTCTTTTCTGAGTGACTTTTCCAGAAACTTCTATGTGCCTACTTCTTAACAATGGGCCCTATTAGCACTTGCCAGACCCACTGCTTAACCCACTTAGGTAACAAAAAAAAAATCATTACATCATTTCTTCCTGAGCTTTGTATGGTCCTCCCCTTCACAATCCAGCAAAAAATCCTAAGTGTTGCCCCAGAGGGTAAGTGCAATACTTACAACGCCAGTTTTTATTTTGGGTTTTAATTACATAGTTCAGACTTGTGTATCAAGGAATGCTTACTCTTTTGGTGGGGTTTGTGCCTACTATAAGTTGAATTGATATAAGTAGATCTAGTTTTGGGAGGCTTCTTACTCTTACCTGAAGATGAACTACCTACTTTTGTATAGAAATGAACATAAATCATCCATATGAGAATAAGCGATCAGAGCTTGACAGTAGGACAAAGAAGTGGGTCAGTAGGATGAAGTGTGCCCTTCTCCAACCCAAGAGGAGATATAAACTGACTAGGGCTTGGCAAGTTATCCTGGAAGCCCGGAGGAGTGAGCAGCAGGAGGGTAGTGGTCAAGAGAGGCAGGGAGAGACAACTGAAAGGCCTAGGAGGCATATCGTTGGCAGTCTAGATCCAGCCATGGAGAAGGGTTTTTGGCACAGGACTCCCAGTGCTGCAAGAACTGGTCATGATTAAAACTGAAAAACCATAAAGAGGATAATAATTATAATAGCTAATGACTGTTGCACACCTACTGTGTGCCAGGAATATAGGGTTGTACCTCCATGTCCTCTAGGGGCTTTACAAGTGCTTACATGGCCTCTATGATCTTTCTTCCATGCTACACAGTCTGGTGACCAAAGGTTTACCCTTCTTCCCACTGCAAGTTCCTCTCTACCTTCTTTCATTTGAATAGCCACTGAGCCCTCTCATTCTCGATCCCTCGAGGCTTAGACTTATCTGGTTTCTGGGAAGAACATCTAAGAATCTTCATCTGGCTGATAGGTCAGGAATTTCTTCAAACTCGATTTCTGCTTTCGCGTGATGAGGAGGAAGAAAATCAGCATTCTTGGTACCATGAGAGAGATGGGGAAGAGAGATGGGGTAGAGAGATCAATATACTATGGAAAAACAATGGAAACTTCCGCATATAATACAGCAACAGAGATTATTGCCCATTTCTTGAAATTGGAATGTGAATTCACTCAGAGCAGACACCTTTCCTCACATGCTCACAACTCCAGTGCTAGCATAGGCAACTAATAAATATTTGTTGAATAAATAAATGAGATATATGAAAATTTGAACAGGTAAGAAAATAAAGATGAGAGTTCTCTCTGGCCATTTGCTGTGCTTAATTAACTTCCTGGGCTACTTTCATGTATATTTTTGCTCAAAATCATAGGCATGGGGGGGGACTATTAAATGTCTTTGCTTGATATAGTGTTAGACCACAGCAGAACTGCCTACACTTATCCAAAGACATAAAGGCTGAAGATAAGCCCTGTGAAATATCAGGTTTCTTATACCTCCATTTCTTTAGACATGTTCTCACAAACAAGCAGCAGCCAAATCATATCTTTTGTATAGAATTGAAGCAAATATTTGAAAAGTAAATTCAAGGATTTTTCTAGTTTTCTTTTTCTTTTTTTTTTTAATTTAATTTAATTTAATTTTTTTGAGACAGAGTCTCGCTCTGTCACCCAGGCTAGAGGCCAGTGGCGTGATCTTGGCTCACTGCCAGCCCTGCCTCCCAGGTTCACACCATTCTCCTGCCTCAGCCTCCTGAGTAGCTGGGACTACAGGTGCCCACCACCAAGTGCAGCTAATTTTTTGTATTTTTAGTGGAGATGGGGTTTCACCGTGTTTTCCAGGATGGTCTCGATCTCCTGACCTTGTGATCCGCCCGCCTCAGTCTCCCAAAGTGCTGGGATTACAGATGTGAGTCACCACGCCTGGCCAGTTTTATTTTTCAAGAATGCATTAAGCTCAACAAAAGATGTGAAGATCTTTGGACAAGATCTTATGAGCTTTGCTTGTAAAATCAGAGCACAGATTCTGTATCCAGACAACTGATTTGGGATTTCAGCTTCCCAACTTGCCAGTTTACTGGATCTTGGCAAGTTGATTAACCTTTCCCATTCTGTGTTGTCATCCACAAAACAAGGATCATAATACTGCCTTGCTTCATAGTGTGCTGGTAAAATTAAATGAGCTATACATGTATAGCACTCATATATAAACCAGTTAGAGAATAGAGCCTGGCACACAAAAGAGCAAGTTTTTGACTGTTACTGAAATGAAATGAAGAGTCCTTTGCTTAGTGTTCCAGGAAAGTGTACTTACTAAGGTGGCTGGTATACTACCAGTCATGTAATACATGAAGTGGAAGAAAAAAGAGCTTCATAACGATGTGTGCTAGCGCTCAGCTAGTTATTTTATATGCACTATCTCATTTAATCTTCACATCATTTCAATTTACAAAACAAGAGCCAAGACAATGCAATCTTAGGTTAAATACATTTGTTAAATTCCCATTTCTAGGAAATGACAGAGCCAGATTTTAAACCTGGATTTGTCAGATTCTAAGGCCTATCTTGTTTGAGTGGTTTAAGTGCAGAACTACTTAGAGAAACAAAGTTTAGAGAATGTTCAACTTAGGGTTCTGTGCTAAAAATGTTAAAGTGGCTGTAGAACACCTAATTTAGGTTCCTAAAATAAGTGGATTATCTCTCTGGAGAAAAGACTAATTTCAAACCTTGTAGGATATTGTAAAATCTTATCAATTTTCACTGAGGCAGATAGAGGCATTACAATATGGACTTAAAAATACAATTTTGGTTTTAAAGACATTTTTAGAATTAGCCTGAGTACCAGTTTAGGGGTCTAGAATCATATCAATTATGATTTACATTTAAATAGCTTGCTGTACATATTTGTGCCTATAGTAAAAAACAAAAGCAAAAACCTGATTTTTTAAGAGTCTAGTGGGCATGTACCAGAAGACAAGCTCACTATTACCTGTGATCTTGGTGTGTATTTCCTGGTTTCAATGTGTTGTGTTGTTTTCTCTGCCTCATTTTACTCGTGTGAGAGTCTTAGATGTGTGATAGGTTTTAATGTTTAGGCATATGTGTGTGCGTGGGTATGTAATTTTTTTCTCTCGTGTCTAAATCTGTATTAATATCACTGTCTTTTTCTCTTTACTTTCACTTTGTTTCTCAGTCCTTTCTTTTTTGGACCACAATAATAGACCTGAAGTCTAGTTTACATATTCCGTAATATATATGATAAAGTTATATATTTTCCTTTCTTAACCTATGGAGAAAATAATTGATATTTCTCTTTAAAAGACTGACTCTTGTGTCCTTATGTTGATTTTTTTCATAATAGCATAAAGGGTTCCCATCTCAATTTAAATAGGAATTGAATAAATTTGATAAATCATATAAAGTAGCAGAATTTAAAATATGATCTATCTACCTGAAATAAAGGTTATAGCTTATCTTTTACGCTGTAAAGATGGGAAATTGCCCTTGAGGAGAGTACAGGCTATTTAAATATTCTAGACCACATACTGGAATTGATTCTTGCAGAAAACTCTCATTGTTAAGCTGTTCTAGTTATGCAGACATAAGGAAGTATCTATCCATTGTTCTTGGGAATTAACCTAAAAAGAGATGCTTCAGACTGGCATTCAGCATTCTGTGTAGTAATGAAGTTGAGTTAATAATGAAAATGAGCCCATATAGACTCAGAAATTGCCCTGTACCTGAAATACACTCTCTATGTTCTTGGAAAATGTGAATGAGTTTTGTTCAAGTATTTTCCCTCTGGAGGTCTAGGAGATGGGATGGACAGTTCTTATCTTCTTTTTCATTCATGCTATGGAAAATACTGTGAAAAAGAGTGAACTGGGTTGTCACAGCACTACCTACGTTGGGCTGTTGGAGTCCCTTCTCATTTAAGGTTGGATGAACCACAATATGGGCCATGACCCTTTGTATCAGACATGGGATGAGATTACACCTTATTTTTGGGTTAATATTTTCCCTGGAAGAGACTGAATATTCCCGGAACAGGAAATAAGATGAGCCTTAGGAATAAAAGAGCACCCCTTATCTTTGGCAGAGGAGGCAGTCAGGCAGGCCTAGACTCTGGATTGTAGAAATACCTAACTCTTCTTGTTGGTGAGAATGCAGTTGACAGCCCTAGCACACAGAGGCCTGCCAGAAAACAGCAGGGACACTCATGGTCTCTTAGAGACTTCCAGCAGCAGTCTCTGAGCTTTCAGTAAGCTCTTTTTAACAATGTGGTTTGGTCTCAGTTGTGCGTGGGAATTGGGGGAATTGAAACTATTTTTGTAGTATCAGGAAAGAAAATGGCCAAGAAGTGAGATGATGACACAGAGGTCATCTGCCCCAGAAAAGATGGCCTGGGCAGCAAGAGGAGAAATCAGAACATAGGAAAAATGAGGAATTTTAAGGCAATTACCTGGGAAACTTCTGGAAATCACTGGGTGAAGACATGAACTGAAAGGGGCTAATCCCTGCCAGAAAGTCAGCGAGGGTTTGTGCCATGATAGTTTGCATATACAAAGGAAACTTAACTTCATTTGGGAGTCACAGGCTTAGCAGATCAGTAATATACAAGGTTTATAAGAAAATGATTACAAATTCTTGCTAACCTAAGGGCTCAAAGAAATATAAATTAACATAAACAGAAAATTTCAGCTAATTCGATAAAATGAGTTGTATTAATGTGTTATTTAATGAGAAGCAGTAGGTTATTTTTGTTAGAGGGCTGCCACCCTTTCTGACAAATTATTTTAATGTTGTAATTATTTGATTTGATTAATCAGCCAGTCAGCAAAGCAAATATTTTCCACCTAAATTAAATGTGTTGGCAGAATGATTTTTTTAAAACATTTGATATGTCTATTTTATATTTTTATGAATAAGTGTATGAGAATCATGTTATCTTGTTCTGGGTAAGAATTCTGCCCTGGAGGCTTCTATTTTGCGCCAAAAGTTGACAAAATCTTTCTAAATGTTGACTAGGAGGAGAAAAAAACCTTTAAAACTTCAAAATTAGGTGAAACTCATGTGATTCAGTAGAAATGTAATTTAAAAATCACTGAAAAAATATCTGTGTTTGAGTTCCTGGCTCTGCCACTAGATGTGGAAGCTGATCAATTATCGGATTCCTCTGAGTCTCAGCTTCTGTCTGTAACCCCATGGGATCATATAGAAAATACAGTGATAAAATAAATGTACAGGGGAAATGCTATAAAGTTAAGGTAGTATATAAAATCTGTCATGTTTTCTTCCACTTCTTAGATTCCAGTGGGAAAATATAGAGGCAGGGGGCATAAAGGAAATAAATTAGAGCATGAAGGAAAGAAATCCAAGCAAAGTTCAAACTAAAATGTTTTAGGTTTTTTTTTTTTTTTGAGATGGAGTTTCACTCTTGTTGCCCAGGCTGGAGTACAGTGGCACAATCTCAGCTCACTGCACCTTCCGCCTCCTGGGTTCAAGCAATTCTCCTGCCTCAACCTCCAGAGTAGCTGGGACTACACGCATGCACCCCCACGCCCAGCTAATTTTGTATTTTTAGTAGAGATGGGGTTTCTCCATGTTGGTCAGGCTGGTCTTGAACTCCCAACCTCAGGTGATCCACCCACCTGGGCCTCCCAAAGTGCTGGGGTTACAGGTGTGAGCCACTGTGCCTGGCTAAAATGCTTGAGTTTCAGGATTATTTTTAATCCTAGTGATTTTTGAGCTTATTAAGTAGCTTGTTGAATCAAGATTTTCAATCCTGGCTGTGATTCAGAATAATATCATACAAAATTCAGAACCCTGAGCCCTACCTGTCGCTGGAGATGTTGGTTCAAAAACTCAGGAGCGGGTTTTTAAAATTTTATTATTCAGTTTATTGCTACCAATGTTATAGAGCCTGACTGTCTGAAACTTTGAGACTCCAAAGCTGGCTGCTGGGAATTGCTGAGCAAACTTTACTGTGTCAATAAACTTCTTTGGACCAATGTAGGGCAGTTTTATGCGTTTCAAACTTGGGTACAGTTGAGGATATACTGGAAAGTTGTGATTAACAGGATAAACTAAAAAGTTTCTAGTTAGACATTAGATTCTCATAAGGAGCATGCAACCTAGATCTATCAAATGTGCAGTTCACAACAGGCTTCACACTCCTATGGGAATCCGATTCCACCACTGATGTGACAGAAGGCGGAGCTCCGGCAGTAATGCTTGCTTGCCTGCCACTCACCGCCTGCTGTGTGGCCCAGTTCTTAACAGGCCACAGACCAGGACCAGTGCATGGCCCATGGGTTGGGAGCCCCTGGTTTGGCGCCAGGAGATGGTGCTATTCTTGTGATAGTGAGTTCTCTTGAGACCTGGTTGTTCAAAAGTGTGTGGCACCTTCCCCCTCCTCCGTCCTGCTCCTGGCACGTAAGATGCCTGCTCTTCCTTTGCCTTCCACCATAAGTAAAAACTCCCTGAGGCCTCCCCAGAAGCAGATGCTGCCATGCTTCCTGCACAGACTGCAGAACTGTGAGCCAATTAAACCTCTTTTCTTTATAAATTACCTGATTTCGGGTATTTTTTAATAGCAGTGTGAGAACAGACTAATACAACTTTCAACTTACAATTCTCTGGATGACATGAGCACTGTTTGATCTGAATAAGTTTTTGAGGGGAAATAGTTCTGCTTCATAAAGTAGAAGAAAGGAACTAATGTTTATTGGCTGGCTGTTCTGTGCCAGGCACTGAGCTTGGCATTGAACTGGGGACTTACAGTGGTTATCCCATATACTTCTCATCAGAATTCCATGAAGGAGCCATTAATATTACTATTTTACAGATGAGAAAATTGAGGCTTCCGTAAGTGAATAACTGGTAAGAGCATACAATTATAATGGTGGAACAGGGACTTTGACTCAAATCTGTCTAGTGTGGAAGTTCATGATCTACACATCATCCTATACTGCCTTTCCTTGTGTCTAGCACTTGAGGTAAGTGCAGCACCAAACAAGTGTTTGGTGCTGTAGGGACTGTTAATATCTCCATTCTGATAGTTATATTTATTATAATTGCATGAAAGTTATAGGCATAATGAATGGGCTGAATTTCACTGACACTAGTTGCAACAATGCATTTTGCACCTATATCCCATCTTAGCCCACCTCTGATTTCAGTGGCAGCCATGGTGGATGGTTCTGAGCTCCATCTGCTAGCATTTGCACTGCAGTCACTCCACTTTTCTGCCTCAGGGCTTTCTCCAAAGCTATAGGAGGTTGCTGAGCTTGAGCACAAAGCCAACTCGTTGGACAACCTTCAACCAGTGAAGGACAAGTCAGCGGATAAGTGTCTCAGCCTCCTGTCCTTCAGCGAGACAATTCTAAGGTGCTTCCACATGCTTTTTTCAAAGACCCCAGTGGGATTGAGTCCTAGGGATCCAGCTCAGCAATGCACCTAGTGGTTCTCCTTCCTTGTCTTACTACCTCTCACTCTGCTTCCTGGGATGTTAGTGGGGTTTTTGTTGTGGTGGTGGTTTTGGTTTGGTTTTTCTTGTTTGTTTTTGTCTTCCAGTTCTTAAGGCATTGTATTTTTTTCATTTATTTGAGCAATAGACTATTTGGTCTGAATTAATATGCATCAGAGTTTCCTGTTTGGGGTAAGGGAGAGACAGAAGGCCAAGAAAGAGAGCAGGGTAATATGAACTGAGAACAAGAGCTCCAGTGAGCCTCCTTCTCTTCTGCCTTGCTTCCAATCCCGTGGGTCACAAGCAGAGAGATCAGCAGTATGGTTGAAATGGTTTCTAACTACATGAGAGAGACTGTCACTCTGTAAATACTCGAAAACACTTGAGGAAGGGAAATTTCACAAGTGCCTGGACTTCCTGTGTATTAGGTGAATCCTGCACTGTATCAAGAAATGTGCGTATTGATGCAGATGTAACCTCATGTGCCAGTGAAATCTGGAAATGTTTTTGTGCCAACCTAGTTCTCAATATCTTACTCACTTTCTCCATTGGCTTGCATAATTTGCATGTATTAGGACTATCATAGCAAAATAGATAGTATTCATTTGTAGGCAATTCCAACCAGAAAAACACCACTGGATGAATTTGATTTTGTTTCCTAATCTATGGCATAAGGAAAAACTGTTAGCTTTTATGTGATTTTGGCCAGAAATGAAGTAAATAAATAAATCATGACAAAGATGACATGATAGGAAAACGTGTCACCTTAAGAAAAGTCTGGAGTAGCTATTACTTGAATATTTTTATACTTACAATATATGAACTTCACATACAAAATTTAAGAGTGCACTCTCTATTACAGAAGTGGGTGGAAATTAGGTGACTCTAGAAAGGTAGGTAAAGGAATGTATGGCTGGATACAGATATGAATGTAACAGCCCTTTACAAAGTACTGTTATATAATTTCACATTCCATATTTATACAACTTCTGAAATCTTAATTTTCCTATTTTACAGGTGAAGTTCAAAGGAGTTAAATAAAATCTTTGAGATATCCCAGCTAGTAAGTGAGAGAGATGGACCATCTCTGTCTTAAAACCCTGTGTCCTTTCTCCTTCATCACACTACCTTCACCTGGTCAGTTCCTGAAATCCACCGGGACATAGACCTGGTGCCTAGTTTGCCTTATGATCTGCCTCATTTCTCAGAGACCAGGGATTGGCCATGGCATCTACAATTAGGAAGAAAAACAAATGAGTCCCTTGGTCACTGCAGTTGCGCACTGACCAAAGGATATTTGGCAAATATTTCTTGACTGGTTTCACATAGAAAATTTCACTAGTGTTACTGCAGGCCAGTGTGTGTGTATCAATACAACAAACTTAGATTCAATTAAAATAATTTATCTAGAGCCTCAATGGAACTATAAAGCCTAGAAACTTCTATGAATGTAATCCGAAAAAGCTCTTACTTTGAACATTTTGAATAGACTTTGATGTTCATTCATTTTTTCATGTACATACACATAATCCCAGTTTTATGTAAAAAGGTGAATCTTTTAAAAGAGGCATATTGAATTGAGGTTTAAAGCATCAAACCTGGGCTCTCAAATTTTAGGGTAAAAATCTTTCAAAATGACTGTATTGGCTATTCTGGCTTTCAAATGTATATATACACACACATATAGTTATATATACATACACACAAATGCATATGTATATACACACATAGAAATTCTTGTTATTGCTAAAGGGGTTCTTTTATTGCTGTTTGCTTCATATTTAGTAATTATCTACACTCCATACAAAATTGTGTTCTTTGTTATTTATGGTTTATCTCAAAGAAATTTAAAGAATAAGCAATGAGAAGAACTAGGAGTAATTGTAGAAAATGTGCTTAGGCATGCGGATAAATTAAAGTATTCAGTCACAGACTGGGCACAGTGGCTCACGCCTGTGATCCCAGCAATTTGGGAGTCTGAGGCGGGTGGATCACTTGAGGTCAGGAGTTTGAGACCAGGCTGGCCAACATGGTGAAATCCTGTCTCTACTAAAAAGATAAAAATTAGCCGGCCCTGGTGGTACATGCCTGTAATCCTAGCTACTTGGGAGGCTGAGGCAGGAGAATCACTTGAACTTGGGAGGCAGAGGTTGCAGTGAGCCGAGATGGCACCACTGCACTCCAGCCTGGGTGACAGAGAGAGATTAGACTCCATCTAAAAAAAAGTTAAAAATAGGCCGAGTGCCGTGACTCACGCCTGTAATCCCAGCACTTTGGGAGGCTCAGGCGGGCGGAACACGAGATCAGGAGATCCAGACCACTGTGAAACCCTGTCTCCACTAAAAAAAAATACAAAAAATTAGCCGGGCACTGTGGTGGGCGCCTGTAGTCCAAGCTACTTGGGAGGCTGAGGCAGGAGAATGGGGTGAACCTGGGAGGCGGAGCGTGCAGTGATCCGAGATAGCGCCACTGCACCAAGTCTGGGCGACAGAACGACACTCCGTCTCAAAAAAAAAAAAATTAATTAATTAAAAATAAAAATAAAGTATTCAGTCACAGGGTTACTTGTGAAGGAAAGAAATGAAAAGATACAAGTAAAAAGATATTTCATTATTGAGTTTTAAAAAGAAGTCAGGAAGAAGGAATACAAGAGTTTTCAGAGAGATTGTAGAAGTTTAGGCAAGAATTAAGGTGCATTTTGCAGAGATGCTAGGTACATCAGATTGTAAATAACACATCAGGCAGATTAGGCCAAGAGTAGAGTAGGTGGGGTGGGGAAGCCATCATCAAATGGTATTCATGGTGTGGTGTGACAATGATATTTAAAGCCAGATGAGATCACCTGGAAGTTCATATACGTGGAGAACAGTAGATATTTCATATCAGAAACTAAGGTATTTTGGAGCACTGAAAGAGATGGATGCAGCAAACAAGAAGTTAGAAGGGAAGGGAGAGCAAGCAAAGAAGAGAAACATATGAGGGTGGAAATCACTCATATGAAATGCTGCTAGGAGGGCAAGTAAGATGATAACCAGGAATGAGCCGTTGAGCTGGCGACATGGAGGTGGTGGTAGAAGAGAAGACAGAGATGGGAAGGGAGGTCTGGAAGTGAAGACAGAAAGTCAAATATTTCTAGCTATTTTGCTATAATGGAGAAAAAAAGAACAAAATCATGTGGGGTAGAAAAGATAGACGCTTTTATGCTGCATTTATTTAGTGAATGATGAGGACCTATTAGAGAAGAGTAATGTACAGTCCTAGAAAGAGCTAACACAAACTTCTAAGCGGATTCCAGCACAAAACTTGACCAGCACTCCCCCTGATGGCCAGCAGATGAACAAATCCCAGCTGCTTATGGCAATCTAGCACCCTCCCCAATCTGGTTTTCCCTGCTCACAAATATATAATTATCCAGACAAGTATGTAGGTACTAGGACTAATATGACTGAAATTTAGTGATGTACAGATTATGAAACACATCAGGGAAATGACACATCAGGGAAAAACAAAAGAATCAAATGGAATAACTTCTATAACATATAGTTCTCAAAGTGAGATTCCCAGATCAGCAGCATCAGCATCATCTATGAACTTGTTAGAAATGCAAATTCTCAGGCCCCAACTCAGACCTACTGGATGAGAAACCCTGGAAGTGGGGCCCAGCAATCTGTGTTTAACAGGCTGTTCTAATGATTTTGATGCACTTTCAAGTTTGAGAACTGTCACTGATTTCAAATAAGTATTTGAGGGAAACTTTAAGTTGTATACAAACTTTGCAGAGCCAGAGTTTCATTCAATTTCATGTTGTCCATCTGTTTTTGAGTCATTTTTCTGGTGTTTCAATGATTTCTTTAAATTTTTTAGTGTTTAATTATTTTGGATATATAATATTTACACATATTTATGGTATACATGAGGTATTTTGATATAATCATATAAAGCATAATGATCAAATCAGGATAATTGAAGTATCTGCCACCATAAACAATTATTTTTTCATGTTAGCAACATTCCAATTTCATTCTTTTAGTTATTTTGAAATACATAATAAAGTATTAACTATAGTCACCTTACTGTGCTACAGAACACTAAATCTTACTCCTTTTAAAAGCTAACTGTATTATTTTACCCATTAACCATCCACTCTTTACCCCAACCTCCCGGCTACTCTTCTCAGCCTCTGGTACCATCATTCTACTCTCCATTTCCATGAGTTCAGTTTTTTTTTTAGCTCTTACATATTAGTGTGAACATGCGGTATTTATCTTTCTGTGTCTGGCTTATTTCACTTAACACAGTGTCTTTCAGTTCTATCCATGTTGTTGCAAATAACAGGATTTCATTCTTTTTATGGATGAGTAATATTCTATTGTGTGTATGTACCACATTGTCTTTATCAATTCACTGATGGACACTGTATTAGTCCATTTCACACTGCTATTAAAAATACTACCTGAGACCAGGTAATTTAAAAAGGAAAGAGGTTTAATTGACTCACAGTTCTGCAGGCTTAATAGGAAGCATGGCTAGGAGGTCTCAGGAAACTTACAATCATGGTGGAAAGCAAAGGGGAATCAAGCATGTCTTACATGGCAGCAGGTGAGAGAGAGCAGGGGAAACTTCCACTTAAAACATCATCGGATCTCATGAGAACTCACTATCATGAGAACAGCATGGTGAAAACCGCCCCCATGATCCAGTCACCTCCCACCAGGTCTTTCCTTCAACACACGTGGATTACAATTTGGATTGCAATTGTTGATGAGATTTGGGTGAGGACACAGCTAAACCATATCAGACACTTAGGTTGATTCCTTATTTAGGCTACTGTGAATAGTGCTGCAATATACATGATAGTGAAGATATCTCTTTGATACACTGATTTCCTTTCTTTTGGATATATACCCAATAGTGGGATTGCTAGCCTATATGATAGTTCTATTTTTAGTTTTTCGGACTGTTCTCCCTAGCAATTGTACTAATTTACATTCCCACCAATAGTGTACAAGATCTCCCCTTTCTCTACATCCTCGCCAGTATTTGTTATTGCCTGTCTTTTGCATAAAAGCCGTTTTAACTGGGGTGAGATGCTATCTGATTGTAGTTTTAATTTGTATTTCTCTCATTAGTGATGACGAGCATTTTTTCATATACCTGTTGGCCATTTGTATGTCTTCTTTTGAGAAATGTCTATTCAGATCTTTTGCCCATTCTTAAAACAGCTTATTTTTTCCTAAGTTATTTGTACTTTTTAATATATTCTTGTTATTAATCTCATGCCAGATGGTTAGCTTGCAAATATTTTCTTGCATTCTGTGGATTGCCTCTTCACTCTGTTCTTTCCTTTGCTGTGCAGACTCTTTTTTTTAGCTTCATGTGATCTCATTTGTCCATTTCTGCTTTGGTTGCCTATGCTTTTGAGATCTTATTCAAGAAATCTTTGCCAAGACCAATATCCTACAATGTTTTTCCAATGCTCCTCTAGTAGTTTCATAGTTTCAGGTCTTAGGTTTAAGTCTTTAATCCATTTTTATTTTATTTTGTGTAAATGGCCTGAGATAGGGTCCAGTTTCTTTATTCTGCATATGGAGATCCAGTGTTTCTAGCACTGTTTGTAGAAGAGAGTGTCCTTTCCCCAGTGTATGTTTTTGGCACCTTTGTCAAAGATGAGTTCACTGTAAATGCACAGATTTATTTCTTGGCTTAATACAAAATTTTATTAAGCAGTTTTAAGCCTACTTTCCTCAAGTATTTTATATCATACTCAGCATAAGGACAAAAATAGTTTGTGTTTTTGTAGTAAACTTCTTTCTATGAGATAATTGTCACTTTTTGTTCTTCTAGTTTCTATGATTCTAGGTCTGAGGCAGAGAAAATAGAAGGTGAGCTTGGAAAAATTTGTGCCAGGAAGCAAGAAAGTAACCAAAGTCTAAAGTGATACTATGAAAAGGACATAGCAGTTGGCTTGAAGGGGCCAGCTCTGGCCAAATTAGAGACAAGTAAGCATCAGAGTAATGACAACAATTAAATCACATTCATGGGGAAAAAACTATTATATATGTGTGTGTATATATACATATATACATGCATATATGTGTGTATGTATGTATACAGATGTGTGCATATCCATATAGCCATATGGCATTATAGCCATATGGATATACACACACATATACATACAGCTATATATATGTGTGTGTGTATGTGTCACGTATATAGCCATATAGATATACACACATATACATACAGCTATATATCTGGCTATATGTGTATATGTGCATCTATGTCCATAGCAATATTAAAGAGAAGGCTGAGGAAAGAATACTCTTCTTAACAGAATATCAGCTAATAAATAGAAGAAAAGATAGAGTTAGAATATTACAATTTTGTGTCCAATTATATCAATAGATATAGCAAGGATCATTAATGACTTCTAAAACAATTGAATCAAATCTTAGGAGAGAAGACATTCACAGGGTCCCAAACTATTGTCACACAGAATACTTATTAATTAGAAACATAAAACATTCTTTTACAAAGGAGCAATCTGGTGAATACTACTTTGTGTGAGCAAATGAACACTTGGAGGTACAACATAACTGATAAATTCTACTTTCTTATGCAGATATTACTGAACATCTGCAATGAGTGAGCAAGAGACTTTGAGACTTTGAGATACAACAGGGGACACAGCCACAGTGGGAATTCAAATCTGATGGAGGCCTTTCTGAGAAAGTAGCAATCATAAAGCATAGAGATAGAGAAACCTTCCTTGCAAAGACTGTGGAGGTGATGGAATCTGAGACAAGGTATACCAGTTAGATGCAAAAATGCATGCAAAGACTCCGGGGCAGGTGGGTGTATGATTCATTGGAAGAATTGTAAGAACCGTAGTGCCTAAAATATACAAGTATTAGTTTTCTACCTCTGCTATAACAAATTCACAAACTTTGCAGAATAAACACACCTTTACTATCTTAGAGTTCTGTAGGTCAGAAGTCCAGTATAGATTTCACCAGGATAACATTAGGTTGCCTAGGACTGCATTTCCTTATGGCAGCTCTAGGGGAGAATCTGTTTCCTGCTCATTGAGTGGTTGGTATAATTCAGTTCCTTACAGTTTCAGGACTGAGATCCCCCTTTTCATGTGTATAGTCCTCTGAGGACTGTTCCCAGTTCTGGAGGTCACTTCATTTCTTGATTCATTATTCCTGTCCTCTATTTTCAAAGCCAGCAATAAAGGAGTCCTTCTTAAGTTGTATCTCTCTCTGACAGATGGGAAAGGTTCTGTGCTTTGAGAAACTCGGGTAACTATACTGGACCCACTCTGATGATCCAAGATTATCTCCCCATCAGAAGGCCCTTGACCTTACTCACATCTGCGAAGGTAACATATTCACAGGTTCTGAAAATTAGGGCACAGACACCTTGGGGGGTCATTATTTTGTCTAGTACAAGAGGAGATCATGAGAATAGCTCAAGACAGAATACTTTCACTTGCCTGATGGTTCTAGTCAGGTTGCTCGTTTTAAATCAAGAAACCTTCAGTGACTCACTATTACCTAAACAATTAAATTCAAACACATTTTCTTGTCATGTAGACTTTACATGATCTAGGCAAAATCCTGATGTATGTTTTTTTCTACACCTGTTTTCCAGCTACCTTGGGCTATCTATTCTGGATTCTCTGGTAAAGATTCCTATATTTTCTTGCCTTCACACTTTTTCTCAGGCTTTCCTTTCTCTTTGGAATGTCCTTTTCTCTATCTTTTGATGTTTCATCCCTTCTTTGAGGTTCATCTCCTCCATACCCACACTTACCCAACATGAGCACGTGCGCGCGCACACACACACACACGCACGCACACTTCCAGCCCTTTACAGTGATCTGTGACAGTCACATTCTGCACTGCATGGCAGTGAATACATTTTCTTATTGTCCTGTTATATTACCCAGCTTCTTAAGGGTGAGGGCCATGGTGGGGATGGGAGTACTTGTTGGTTTTTGCCTTCTTTCTGATTGCCTGATGGTATTGTCATACTAGTGGCTAAATATTTTTATATTATCCCTGGCAGTGACTACTTCTCATTTATATTTGTAACCTCCATAGAGCACATAAATATGCCCCACCCACCCCCACACCCAACAAAGTGAATGAATCATCCTTGATAAATTGTATTTTGTTGGTTTCCAGCTTGTCAAGATATTTGCAGATTTTGATCCTGACACATTACGCATTAATTATGACTTCCAGATTGTTTTATACAACTTCAACTGGAGTTTCAAAAGCTCAACTTTATTTCTGGTTCCTGGGAATATCATACTAGATTCTACACACTAAGCATATTCCTTCTTTGCTCTTCTTTTTCCAATATAGAAAACATACACACACTAAATAGAAAAGCAAACCACCAGACTAATGTGGTTGTCTTAAACATATATGTTTAATGCCATGCCAGGTACATTCTTGGTACCAATTTTCCTAATACCAGAACCTTTATGATATTCTTCTCTTTTGTATTCCTCCAGTGTGTGCACATCCTGAAACCCAACAGATGTAAGCTTTGAAAATATAAGCCATCGTTTTTTTGTGCTTTTTTCCCTTACATTCTTTCCTTTGTTTCTTCCTTTTCCTGCTTGTTCTGTCTTATTTGGGTTGTATTTCTTTTTATATTTGGAAATTTCAAAATCATAGAATAAAGAAGCACATAATCATCACCTATAATCCAATAACACAGAATAAATTATCATAAGTATTTGAATTACTTAATTCTCACCTTATGTTAATGTTTTTTAAAATTACATGTGTAATATGTGAACTTTCCTTTTTTCAAATAAAGCCGTACATTAGTGGTTAAAACGATTTCTCCCTTCAGTTTTACTAAGCCTATTTGGTTTGCATCTGTTTGGTTCTTTTATTGATAGATTAAGATATGTATTATTCCATCAAAAGTTTATTTTGGAAAAGCAAAATATTGTTTAAAACTTTCCATTGAAAGTTTACTTTGAAAAAGTAAAATGTTATTTTAAAAGAAAAATATTTTATTACAAACTTCATGGTAACTTGGCCATACCTTCCCCCACCCCAAGTTTCCATTAGGCAGACAGGTTTTTTGTAAGTTGTACATATATATATATATATAACCTTTCTTATCATACTGTTTTTTTTTTTTTAGATCTGTCCATGTATTAATTCATCCTTTAATCACAAACAGTATTCAGACATTTCATTTTTCTAATACGCTCTTGGAAGACATTTATTTTGCTTCCAATTTTGCTCACTGCTGTGAAATATTTTGGCCCTCATAACTTTGCGTACATGAGATAGTGTTGTCCTAGAAAGGCAGCATGTGGTGAGTGGTCGAAATCAGGATCAGGAGCCAGACAGTCGCATGTCAAAGATTAGTTCTGTCAGGTGACCTTGGCCAAGGTTTTCATCTCTCTGCACCTTAGTTTCCCCACCCAAAAAGAATAGCAATAGCTTCTGCACCATGCAGTTGTTATGGGAATCGGACGAATTCATATACACAAAGGACTTGGAATAGTCACCTTACCAAGTAGGCATTCCAGGCATGTAAGTTATCATGATTGTTGTTGTCCTGTGGCTGGCTTAAGGAAGACAGTAATCAGTTAAACCTGTTTTTCAGATATATTAACTGATATTGCCAAATTGCTCCTAAGAAGGGCTACAACAATATTATATCCACTTCCTCACATCAGATTTTGTCTGATGTTTTAATGTTTTTGTTATTTAAAAGGATGAAAAGATAATAACGTCTCTCATATGGTTTGGCTGTGTCCCCACCCAAATCTCATCTTGAATTGTATCTCCCAGAATTCCCATGTGTTGTGGGAGGGACCCAGGTGGAGGTAACTGAATCATGGGGGCAATCTTTCCCATGCTATTCTCAGGATAGTGAATAAGTCTCACGAGATCTGATGGGTTTATCAGAAGCTTTTGCTTCTTCCTCATTTTCTCTTATCGCCACCATGTAAAAAGTGCCTTTCACCTCCTGCCATGATTCTGATGCCTCCCCAGCCATGTGGAACTGTAAGTCTAATAAAATCTCTTTTTCTTCCCAGTCTCAGGTATGTCTTTATCAGCAGTGTGAGTACAGACTAATACAATCTCTTTATTGTAATTTGAGTTTTTCTGATTACTGGTGAAATTGAATTTCCTTTTAAATGTTTATTGGTCATTTGCATTTTATCTTTTCTGACTTGTCTATTCATATTCTCTGCTTTTTTTTCTACCAGGTTGTCTTATATTGTGGTTGTTAATAGGAGTTCTTTGAATATTTTGGATTCTAAACTCTAGCCACTTGTACATGTTGCAGATGTAAGGAAAATCAACATCTTTACAATATGAGCCATTCTGTTAACATACATATCACATTTCCCATTAATACTAAAGTTCTCTTATTCCTTTAGTAAAGCTACATAAAAGCTTATTCATGAAGATCTTACTCCCCTTCTCTCCCCTTTTTGTTTTCTTTTTTGTTTGTTTTAAAATTTTTTGGTCTTTTTGAGGCAAGAACTGTCTCTTTAGGGCAACTTTAATACCATTTGTTTCTAATTATAGTGCATTAAGGTAAGGGAAAGTATTCTGTTTATTTGAAATGGATGAAGACTTCCTTTCTGAGATCAGTTTTCACAAATGTTCCATGTGCTTGAAAATTATGTGTACTATTTAGTTTTAATTGTGTGTATTATTTAATTTCTTAAGTAGATATTTAATGAGATGCTCTGCTTTTTTAGAGTTAAAGTTCTTTTAGGAAATCTATAAATTACATGGAAGAAGCTTGTTATTTGATATATGGACGAGAAGAATAGAGAGACAAAAATAATTTTATTAAAATGTAGACACTCCCCAACTTATACGTGTAAGTTGTGCTCTAAGATTTTAATTGTAAACTGATTATCTGGAATTTAGAGGATGCTTGTTCTCTCAAGTCTTAAATATGACATTTGCCCAACTTTTTTTTTTTTTTTTTTTTTTTTTTTGAGATGTAGTTTCACTCTTGTTGCCCAGGCTGGAGTGCAGTGGCACTATCTGGCTCACTGCAACCTCCACCTCCTGGGTTCAAGTGATTCTCCTGCTTCAGCCTCCCAAGTAGCTAGGATTACAGGCATGCACCACCACACCTGGGTAATTTTGTATTTTTCGTAGAGATGGTGTTTCACCACGTTGGCCAGGCTGGTCTCAAACTCCTGACCTCAGTTGATCTGCCCACCTTAGCCTCCCAAAGTGCTGGGATTACAGGCATGAGCCACCATGACCAGCCCAACTATTTTTGATTGACAATGATGAAGCCCCTTCTCCTTTGTGTTATAACTTGTTCCTTGGCACCTATTTTCCAGAATATTATTCTTTCATCTCCCATTAATTGTTCAGAGATTGGTAATGATGAATTTATTTTAAAGCAGTGTGAAACGGGAAAAGATCCCTTGTCCCCCTCACAGGGCATGTGATTGGGTTGCAGTTTACTTCTTGAGTGCCCCACTGCTCAAACTTCTAGGGGAAGACAGGCAGGCTGTGGGGCTCTGACCCCATGGCAGTGTCTAGGGATGAATATTTACAGCTGAAGCCCCTGTGGGCCTGTGTTACAGGGTGCTCTTTTAGTTTAGCCATCCGTAGGTGGCTTGTGTTAGCTCAATTAAACCTGTGCCTTACCACAAGGACAGAGGGCTTTCTGTATCCTGGCGCTCTTGCCTTGGTGTACTGGAAGAATCGGATCATACGTGGGCTTGGAGAATGAGTGCAAGGTTTTATTGAGTGGAAGTAGCTCTCAGCAGATGGGGAAGCCAGAAAGGAGATGGTTTTTCCCTGGAGTCAGGCCACTCAGCAGCCAGGGCTCTCTTCTGAGAGACAGACTCCGCCTTGTTCTGGCTCCCAACCCAGCTGATGGCCTGTCAGTGTGCCTGCATCTCTCCTCTGCTGATGTGTTCCTCTCAATGTCCAGCCGCTTGTGTGTCTCCCTGCTAGGGTCTCAGAGTTTTTGTAGGCGCAGTATGGGGGCGTGACAGCCAGGGTGGTCTTGGAAAATGAAACATTTTGGCAGAAAAAAAAAAAAAATGCCTGTCCTCACCTAGGTCTGTAGGCACAGGCCCTGGGGTGGAGCCCTAGCCAGGGACCACCCCTCCTCTACACAGCATTTCCCTTACCCCCTTCTGTATCACGAGGTTGCAGAGCTCATAGCTGAACACATTTTTCCTCATTCAATTTCCTCTGCCCTTGTTAGAAGTCCATTGTTTTTACATAATCCAAATCTAGGCATCATCTCAGCCTCTTCAATATCAATAAAATTGATAGCTGGTCATTTCCAATCCTTTTCTCTTTTTCAAAGCAAAACTGACAAAGTTATTCTACTTATCTGAAAGATGAATGTTGATTCTTAAGAAATAACAAAAATTCTCACTCAAGTGGAATGATAATTTCTTGAGTTCTGATGACTAGAGGGCAAACTCCTAATAACTTAGAAATGGAACACAAATACTTGAGATTTTGGTCATCAGTCTCTAAAGGAACACTTTTCTTCACATACTTTTCATGCTGTGGTTTTTGATAATTGGCAATAGTTGCTAGAGGTAACTCACCATAAGACATTGATAAAAGAAAAATAAAGATGACAAAAGTAAATCGTGGGGAAAATATTTCTTAATTAGTTACTTGTACTTGGCTCATTTGTATTTGTATGGATTCATTTGTATTTCAAATATATTTTCTCTTTTTAAAACCAGTATTTCAGATCTTGTTTTTACCCATAGATGCCCATCTCCTCCAACAAGAATGTTATTTCCTTGATTCCAGTGTACAAAGACAAAAGGCTTCATATTCATAGTTATGTATTTGTATTAATATCGCTTTCTCCCTAAATATGTATATATATACATGTGTAATTAATATTCCAAACCTACTGTTCAAGATAAAACTAAAGAAAATTTTAAGATTTTAAGGTGAATTGTTTTATTTATAATCTCCGGAAAATGAAATAGTCTAAATATCAGTTTACTAATGAATGGATAAACAGATGATGGTATAAACATACAATGAAATCCTACTCAGTAATAAAAAGGGACTATTAATACATAGAATGAGGATGAATCTCCAAACTTTATACTACATAAAATAAGCCAGGAAGAAAATACTATACATTGTGTGATTCCACTTATATGACATTATGGGAAAGGCCAAAACAGGAGTTGGTGGTGGTGGGGAGTAGGGATTGATTGAAAAAGGACACAAAGTTTTCAGGCTAATAGAAATATTCTATAATTCAATTGTGGTAGTAATTAAATAAATGTGTACATTTTTTAAGATTCATAGAACTCTACTCCTAACAAGGGATACACTTTATATAAACTATAGCTCAAAAAACTGATTACAAGTAATTTAAGAAAAACCATTAAGTTCATATTCATGGATAAGATACCACTCAGAGCTCTGAATCTTTAAATACAGCCAATTGATAGGATGTTCTTGTGCCTCCAGAATGGTTTTGACACTGGAGCATTTTGGCTCTTTTTTTTCGCTCCTGGGTATTTGGTGGGCCCTGTGTATATATGTAGCCCTGGATACTAAGCCTTAAAGGGTCTCTAGAGAGCCTCACAAGTGCTAACAGTGTGAGATGAGGAAAGAGTACGATATCATAGAGTGAAAGACGAAATATTTTTTCTCTTCTGCCCCAAACCTAGTTATCCTTTTATACTCTATCTGTAGACCTCCGGCTGTTGGGCCAATCCATATCATTTTCTGGACACTGTTGCATAATACCAAGACTTTCTGTCCCTTACAGTCCAAAAAAACAGGGTCAGTTCAATAATTAAGGGTACCAGTACAGCGTAATTACCAAAACTCCAAACTTGCTTCAAAGGGAAACTTTTCTCCCCGTCATCTTGGTCCTGCTTCAGACTGGGGTGTCTAAAGTGGGGAAGGGGCAAGGCTGGCCTCCCTATCCTCCCTGCAACTGCTGGGGCAGCTCTTCCCCTCTTCGTATCTCATGCCACCTTTGACTCCTCTCAGATTTTGTGGGGAAGCACATGGGGAGTGGAGTAGACGAGCAGAATGTCACAAATGAAATCTGCATCAGTGCCCTGTGGATCTGGCAGATTCCCAGTGAGAGGTTGTAAGTGTTTCCCTAAAGTTCCCTCAAAAAGGAAGATGTGGCTGTGGGTTCTTTAATAAGGGGAAGGTCCCTTCTCTGGCAACTCCCAAAGCTGAACGCCAGTTTCTGCTTCTGATAGTGTATCTTCTATCTCTTTCTACCTATCCCTCCTACGGCGGTTAAGGGAAGAAAATTTCTCTTGCCCTATATGGTCAACCCATTCATACCCTTGAAGAAGATGAGGAGTAAAAATGAACTAGTTTCAGAATATCCTATTATGTCTTGGGTAGCACTTTACTTTGAGATGTAAGTACCTGGCACTTGTTGCTTTATTCCATTTGCTAAAATGTGCCTCTTCCTGTCAGTTTCTCGACTGAAATAGAAAGAGCCCATATTTACCCAAACAAATGGTGTGCAGATATAGCAAAAATTATGGAGGCGTGGAATACAAATGACCAAAATTGAGAATCAGGTTAAAAAGAAAGAGGAAACTTTACAGGACACTTTTGAAGGTACCAATAATTTGTTTCCAAAGCATTCAGTAAAAATGTTTAGAGGGAGGTTAGTAATGAGATGCAGAATGGCAGGTTCCAGGAGGGAGATGGACAGAGCAGTGAGGGGCTAAGAAACAGAAGCCCAGTGGCCTGACCAGTCTCATGTAGGTCATCTGTCGAAAGGAAGGGAAGCATTCTTGGGGTGAAGAGGGGAGAGCAGCACTCAAGTATATAGTTCAGTCTTGCCATAGGACTGCCCAGGTTTGCCTCATTCTATGGGGCAGTGTTTGACAGAAAGAGAAACTTGTGCTTTGGTCTAGTGACAGAGAGGGCAATGCAAAAATGCAGATAACGAAGAGGGGTCAGCACTGCAAACAGGATTGGCTCAAAATGATTTTCAGGCCAAAGAGTTGTCTTGAAGACTGGCAGTTTTAGAAATTGATTTGCAAGTTTGGTTAAAGCCCCCATTATCTTCTGAACCCCAGTAAAGAAATCCGTGCAAGGCTACCTTAAAAAATGTAGTGGAGGCCATCATCTAAATTCTTTAGGTTGGACTGAGCAGAATAAATGTGGTACCTTTTTGGCAAGAAGAAGAACGGACCAACCCAAGAGGTCTTTTCTGCTCTTAATTCCTGTGATTAACATGCTTTTGTTCCCATCCTCTTGTAATTTCTAACAATTTTAAAAGTCTCTGTTAGTGGAAAAACATTTATGAGGAGATTGAAAGTAATTACAGTGTGGTTTTTTTTTTTTTTTTTTTTTTTTTTGCCTAGAATATATAATCAATTTCATTTATTTCCCAAGTAAAACATTCACTGCAGGTTCAGTCATTGAAAGACAACTTGATTATCTGTTCCACAGAGCAAGTCAGGAGATATCATTCTCAGTCCTCAATCATAACTTCCTATTATGAAATATTTATGCCCTAATCATTTTCATATTGAACAGGGGTCTGATTAACACATAACACACATGTGTGTGTTTCTTGAAAAACCCTCTGAATAGGCAGCATATAATGTCATTGGAAGTAATTGCTGTATTTAGCTCCTTTGCTTTTTAAAAAATCTATTTTTCTGTCCTCTAGAGCTACATAATGTCCTGAACGTTTAAAATAAAGTGTAATATTTCACACTTCAGAACCAAATTATACATGTTCTTAAAGGCAGGTTAAATAATGTCCCACATATAGTAATGTCAGGATGCTCTTGGAGAAAAAAAAGACAGGGGGACTAAGGATAGAAAATAAAAATGTAACTTTCTGTCTAAAACTCACCTTAAATTAACCTTACACTAAAAAACACTAAGTTTTGTATATATTAAAATACTTTTGTAAAAGTACAAATAAAAACTTTTAACTAAATCAAAATCTATATACGTTACCTACATTTACCCAGGCCTCCTCAATCTGGGCTTGAACTGGGATGATAGTAACAGCTAGCAAACCTGAAATGTCTATAACCATAGCAATTAATATGCCACTGTCATGGTTTGAATATTTGTCCCTTTCAAAACTCATGTTGAAACTTAATCCCTGGTTGTGGCAGTACTGAGAGGTGAGGGTCTTTAAGAGGTAATCAGGTCAAGAGGACTTTGCCCTCATGAATATATTAATTCATTCATGGATTAATGGATTTATGGGTTAACATGGGAATGGGACTGGTGGATTTATAAGAATAAGAAGAGACACCTGGGCTAGCACACTCATCCTCCTCAACATGTGATGCCCTTCACTGACTCAGAATTCTGCAGAGTCCTCACCAGCAAGAAAACCCTCACCAGATGTGGCCCTTTGACCCTGGACTTCTTACCCTCCATAACTGTAAGAATTTTTTTTTCTTTATAAATTTCAGACATTTTGCTATAAGCAACAGAAGAATGAACTAAGACATCCTCCCACCAGTCAAACTACTGGTATACAGCCCCCAGATCCCTTAATTCTGATTGAAATGTACACATGAAAGATTATGAAACCACCAGTGTCTCTTCTATCTCATTTAGCATCTTGGCGCAAATTAGGAAAAGGTACCCTTCCTCTAGGCAAATGCAGTCTGCCTAGAAGAATTCAAGAACGAAACTAGAGCTGGATTTCAGCCCAACTGGCCCAACAGTAGGCAGCAGTCCTGCTAACTCACCTCTTCAACTGGAGGCATCCAGTAAACCACCCTCACTCTCCTAGGCTTGTCTCCTTACTGCTGAGTGACACTGAGTGGTGACTGCCCCTGTAAAACCTCTTCCAGCTATCTCCTACTGTGGTCATCATAGTTGACCTCTGATTCGATGTCAGCAATTTTTGTGCTAAAAATGTGGAAGAATAAGTCCTCCACAAATCATGTGATACTTGTTTTCAAACATACACACCAGAGCAAAACTATCTCCTACATATTTAGCAGACTTTCAGTGACATAGCTCTATTTGAGGCATTAGTGCATTTGTTTTGTAAGAGACTGCCAAATTGTCTTCCAAAATGGCTATTCCAGTTTGCATTTCTGCCAGCAGTGAATGAGAGTTCCTCTTACTCCATATCATCACCAGCATTTGGTATTGTTAGTGTTTTGGATTTTGTCCATCATAATAGGTGTTTAATGTTATCTCGTTGTTTTCATATGTAATTCCCTAATGATGTATGATGTTGAACATCTCTTCATATGCATATTTCCCATCTGTATATTTCCTTTGGTGAGGTGTCCATTCAGGTCTTTTGCACATTTAAAAAAATTAGGTTGTTCATGTTTTTGTTGAGTTTTTTTTTGTTTGTTTGTTTTTTGTTTTGAGATGGAGTTTCACTCTCGTTGCCCAGGCTGGAGTGCAATGGTGCGATTTCAGCTCACCGCAATCTCTGCCCCCGGGGTTCAAGTGATTCTAGGCTGGAGTGCAATGGTGCGATTTCAGCTCACCGCAATCTCTGCCCCCTGGGTTCAAGTGATTCTCCTGCCTCAGCCTCCCAAGTAGCTAGGATTACAGGCATGCACCACCACACCTGGCTAATTTTGTATTTTTAGTAGAGATGAGGTGTCTCCATGTTGGTCAAGCTAGTCTTGAACTCCCGACTTCAGGTGATCTGCCCATCTCAGCCTCCCAAAGTGCTGGGAGTGCCACTAGATGTGTCTTTTGTAAATATTTTTACCCAGGCTGCAGCTTGTCTTTTCATTATCTCGATCAGTGTGTTTTGTATAGCTCTATCTCCTTAAGAATCTGATATATGTTCCTTAAGCCCAATAAAGAGACAATCTGAGTGAGGGCAACTGTTTAACTCAACTCCTTCCCCCTCAATACCCCACTTAGGAAGTTAAGGGCCTGTGTTTCCTTCTCAGTGATGAGGATTTCCAACTTGTCCAGTCATTATCTCGCTCAGTAAGTTCATGAGGTTCTCAAGCAGAGAATTTTTTCCTTCCTTTTACACCAGCTGTCAGGTCGTTGCCAAATACATCAAAATCAAAAGAAAAATGTAATTTAGCCTACTGCTTAGGGAGCCTAACTATGCACTTTGATAAGATTTAGAGGCAAAACAAGTGAACAAAACTGTATAACACAAGGATATACGTTACCCAATTATGAAGTGAGGCCACAGTGGACTTGAAACAAAATAAAATTGCTTCTATCCTCCAATTGAATGGTTTGAATTGATTCAATGTTTTCCTACCATATTTGTTAATTTGGAGGGATTATGTTCTTGTAGCCCCTCTGTCTCCTGACTTCTAAGTCTAATGTGTTCTGTGTGCTGTATGTTTTGCTCCCCATCAACCTAGACAAAAATTAACATTTTCACTGGTTTTCAGGGTCCAAATAAAACCACTCATATAAAGTTTTCATTTTGGCTATTACATTTGTAATTTCCAAGCATTATTCTTCCTTGAATTTTCCTTTTTTCCCCGTATTTTTAATTATATTCTTGGTTTGATGCATATTCTCTCAACGCTCAGAATTTTGAGTGTTTTTTTGTTTATTTTACAGCCTTGCCTCTCTGTTCATTTTCAAGTTTTAGCTCTTAAAAGTGAATTGAAGTCTATGTGGTTATTCTCCACATGTCTCTCAAGACTCATTCCCCACCTTGTCAATGCCCCAGAGGCTGAGTCCTATGAGCCACATCATCTGGGATACATAGCTCTGTGGCTTCCTGTTAGGTTCAACCAATGGAGGCACTGGCAAGAAATCAAAATATAGCTGGACAGGAAGACGGGGTCATCAACTCTCATTTACTCTCTTCCCAGCCATTGTTCAGCCAGTGGCTCTGTTCCTCCATTTCAGGGTTTCTTAGCCTCAGCCCTATTGACATTTAGAGATGGAGAGTTCTTTGTTATAGGGTCTGTACTATGCATTGTAGGGAGTTTAGTGGCATCTCTGGTTTGTATCTTTTAGATTCCAGTAGCATCTTCTTTCCCCAAGGTATTGATAACTAAAAATATTTCCAGACATTGCCAATGTCTCATATGGGACTGAGAATCACTGTTCTATTGCTGTGACAGGAACAACCCCTCTTCCACAGCTGCAACTCTGACTGAATTCTGGTAGTAACATTCTCTGCCATGCTCTTTCAGGTCTTCCCATTCATGGTCATCCCTGAATTGGTCACTAGTTTTAAAAAATTCCTTAAAATTTTTCCACTTTTATATAAGTAATCCCTTCATTAAAGTCTCTTCAGTTAATCCTTTTAGCGTGTACCACCTATTTTCTGCTGAGACCTCATTGCTCTAGAAGTTCTGTGCAAATGAGTGTGTTGTGTTGTGTGGTCTTTGCTGGAGGGTGATCTGGATAAGTTGTGGCCTTGAGAACCCACATCTCAGTATCTTTAGGTACTTTTGGTGGACTGGGTCCTCAAACAACTTTTGATCTCCTTCTTGGGAGAAATATGATTGGCTGCCAGTGTTCTGGGAACCTTGTGGGAAAAGAAGGTTGAAGGTCCCAATAATCAGTATGAAACCTTTCACTTAATCTTTGTTTATAGTATCCTCAGTGTGAACTGGGCCTAGCGTTTTAAAGTCCAGAGACCTTTTTTGCACTCTCACCAAAAACAGAAACAAAAACAACAACAACAACAACAACAAAAAAGATTCAAAGTTTTCTGTCCAAATCTTTTTTACTTCAGTCCTAACTTTATGCTTTATCACTCCAGAGATACCTGGGATTATCAATTCTAGCTAGCTCCTTGTAGGTCTCTGACTAGAGATCTGTTCCTCTAAGAGCTTTTTCTGACCATCTAAGACAGTGCTAGGAATCACCTTTGCTATTAGAACACCTTCTGCTTATCCTTTCTGTGTGTTCTTTCCTCTCCCAACCAGCATTGCATGCATTCTAAAACACAGGAGTGTGTCAGATTTCTCAGGCTTTTGGGAAGAAAAGTAATTGATCTCAGGTTTTATGTAGCACTTAGAACAATGTATTTCTATGGCCTTTTATTCCATCTCCTTCAATAAAATGGGGCTCCTTGGGAGCAGGGATCATGTCCTGGTCATCACTCAAATCTCCAGCATTTAGAACAGTGCCTGTCACATAAATATATGGGACTGAATGTTCAATTACTACTGGTTTTATGTTGATTACACACTCATTAGCACACACAGCAGGTTCTGAATAGATGATGAGTCTTACCAAGAAGTCAGATATTCTGTGAGCTGATCTGATGACTTAGGGTCAAAATTGAGGGCATTCCTCATATGCAAGCCCAGAGTCAAATGGGTCCCCAAAAGTTGGAATTCCTTTTTGAGTCTGTCACTTTTCCCTTTGTTTTTGGAACTGCTCCATGCGTTTGAGATAATTGCTTGAATATCTGGATCAACAGATAAGAAAATAATGTTTACACAATAGGTAATAAAGAAGTGATTTGACCATTATCACCTTGTTTTTGCTAAGTTTTGCTGATGAATAATAATGAATGATTACCAGTTTTGAGTGTATTGCTAGTTAGGAGTAAATCAAGGCCTACATAGATTATATCTTTTTTCTGCAAATTCCCGTCAACAAGGTGATCAGGAGAGATTTGTCATTGGTATTCCCAAAATGTTGGACAAGAAGTGTGAAGTCAGGATTTATTCAACCTAAACCCACATTCCGGTTGACTCTTCTAGGTAGAAAGTGGTATTTTTAGCATTCAATTGATGCAACTGACTTTAGAAAGAGGAACTTAGAGACTTTTACATAAAGCATCACAACTTTTGAGGCCAATGTCACATATCACTTTCCAGATTGTAGATTTCTCAAATCCATTACCCAAAACACATCATTTTTTCAAATGAAAGATTTCACCCTCTGCTTTCTAACACTGGAAATTCTGTGCTTATGCCAAGTGTAAACCCAACCCTAATTATTACCCTCACACACTCTGACCCCACACAGGGCAATATTATCCACATTTGCAGGTGGGATCCAGGGAGCTCTTCCCTTTAGCCAGAAGTTGTTCTATGATGTCTTCATGGCTGTGGCTCAGCCTCTTTGATTGCATTTGTTACTGTGTCTGTGTGAATACATGCCAGGGCCTTCCAGAGAGAAGCTTAACAGAAAATGTCTTGTGTTCAAACTATAATCCTCTCAACCATTTTGGAAGGATTTCCCCCAACAGATGGTCCATTCACGAGATATTTATGTCCCACTTCCACATTCCATGCTTGCCACAGTCAAGAAGCCTATAATGGATCTTCAGTGCAGTTTCTCCTCATTGCCCTGCTACGTATCTCATCTGAGTCACCAGTATTTCCTATTTTCCATACCATGCTGTTACTGTACACTTGCTGTCTCTTGAGAGAAACCATAGCAACACAGCCAGCTCAAGGCTGCTGTTCTCTGGTGGTGACAAGCTGCTGTCATGTGAGCACCATATGGCTTCTCCCTCTGCTCTGCCTCATCCGGACAGAACAGGCTGATGGTACAAAGAGCCCTACAGACTGCACAGCTGGCAAAACCCATTTTAGGAACACCAGTCTCTTTGAAGGCTTGGATATGAATTTTAAATGAAGGAAATTAAGAAACATGATTAACTTTGACCATATAGTCTCTAAAAATTACAGAGAAAATAAAGAAAGAAAATTAAAGAATGTATTTTAACTAAAAATGATCAAGATCCACAACACACACTTAAATGAGTCCTATTTCAGTATTTTTGGCTTCAGGACAGTATGGCAAAGCAATATTTCCAGAGCCAGAAAATTCCCCCAGATATTCAAACTTAATTTCTTTGCAAAAAAATTGGGATTCACCACTCCGAATAATGCCTTTAGTATGAGGCTTCAAATACTGGAGAAGGAGCTGAAATCTAGCATCCTCAGGATTTACTAAAAGTGAGACTCCTTAATGGGCTAAATACCACTAAATCCCTCTAATCCCTGGGGTTTACTTCACAGCAAGAACATGTAAGCATTGCTCTTTGTCATGGCGCTGCCTAGTCACAACTCAGAGAGGCACGCTAAATTGCCAACGAGAATACAAGAAATATATCCTCTGGAGAAGCAGTTGATTTAATTTTAGCCTTTCATCGGTGAAAACAGCAACATCTCAAAGGAGGAACTTTTTGCAACTCAGGAATAAATGTAAAAATAGACCCTATTTTTAAAAGATGATGTGGTTTATTAATTGTGCTGTTAACGTTCTCTTGTTCTGCAGTGTTCTTATGTCAAATGCCACCCCCACAGCTAAGTGAAAGCAACTGTGAGTGGCAACCTGTGAGGTCACACAGAATCCCTTCTGAGCAGCAAACCAAGAGGCACTTGGTTCCAATCTGCAAGATAAGCCATCTCTTCCTGCCCAGTGTTGATGCCAATAATCTTCAGAGCAACCTTCAATAATCCTCCGGGTTTCTCAGAGCACAGTGCTGGGAACTCATGATTGATTGAGCCTCTCTCCTACTCCTATTATTGTAGAAGGACAGATGCAATTGTCATATTTAATATCCTGTTAAGGGAAAGGTCCTAGCAAAGAATTATATTGGAAAAAGGCACTGGCTCCCATGAAATTAAGATAGTCCTAAGGAAAACCAGCACTTGAACTTAATGACAAAGCAGATGTTTTGTGTTTTTCATTTGCCTTTGCTTGTATTTTCCTGGAATTCTTTAATAGAATCCGGGAAGCTCAGTGCATTTGTTCTCTCTCTTAGAAGAAGAGATGGCTGGGAGGAAACTGGCATTGATATCACCGGTGCCGTAGCTCAAATACTATTGGAAAAATAATATTCACAAGAAAAGGATTCATATTATCCCCTTTGTTCAAGTTTCCAGGTTAGTGCTCCTCCTCTAGAAAAACCTATTTACTTCTCACAAGTATCAGTAAATTTTACTCCTGGAATGTTTAAGTTATTGGGTTTTGCTGCTATGAGTAAGTCTCTGTTGAAGTGCATAGGACATGGATGGTGCTGAAGAGCCAGTGCAGGAGTGGTTGGGAGGGCAGGCCGTTGAGCCAACCCCTCTGGGTTTAATATCACCATGGTGCTTTCTATTTACCTATGTGACTTTTAACAACCTCTTGAAAGCTGTATTTTCTCATCTATATTGTGGAGAAAAAAATAGTACCTATCTTATAGGGTTGTGCAGATTAATTTTTTCCTTCAAATATCTATATCACCTTTCTCCATCTTAGCAAATGGCATCCCATCCATGAAATTGTCTAAGCTAGAAGTCAGGGAGTCACCCTTGATTATTTTGTCATTCACACTCCCTAGCCAAATTGTAATTAAGCCTGTCGGTTCTACCCCATAGCAAACTCTCTGTCTCCCCACAGCTCTTGCATATGAGCCAGTGGTGCTTGTGTTTTATTACTCTAGATCCTCTGTAGCTTCTCTCTGGCAGCCTTGTTCAGGCTCTGTTACCTCTGGACTGGTCTATGCAGGAGCCACCCCCACATGTCTTCCTGCCTCTAATCTTGCCCACTGTAAGCTAGCATCATAAAACAGCCTGGGTGATACTTTAGAAGTGGAGATCATGTCAATTTTCTTTGTAGAACCTGGCAATGACTGCTACCATACTGAAAATACATGCCAAGTTCCTCACGTGACCCTTGCATCCCCTCTAGCTTTATCTTGCACACATCAGCTCTCTTCTTGCCCTGCCTTGGATGTAGGTCCCTCAGACCTCACAGGACACTGTATAACTTGGACCTCAGTTTGAATACCATCTTCCAAGAGAAGCCTTCTCTGACTATACTATCTAAACTAGAGGATCATAATTTCACTTGCTCTATTTGCTTCATGGTGTTTATCAGAATCTAAATTTATCTTGTGTATTTACTCCATTATCCATTACCTGCTCCCCCAGTAGAAGCTGGCACTCCATGAGAACAGCAGCCCCATCGGTATTATTCAATAGCACTCCTTTCAGAGTTCAGAACGGTGCCTGGGGGCTCCCAGTAAATTCCTGCTGAATGAGTAGATAGAAATGGTCTGTATTCAAGAAGTACTTAACAAATGTGAGCTGCTTTTATGATGATGAAAAACAAGGAAGACCTATTCCATCCTGGTCATTTGTGTTGGCAAAATTTTAAATTTAAAATTGCTTTTGTGGTTTTTTTTTAACAATAATGTAAGTGGTTTCCGGGGAGGAGAGGCAAGATGAAGCCCATGGAGAGAGGTGAAGCCTTTGCAGTAGCTTCCACAGGATCCAGTGTCCTAGTTTTCTCAAAGAGTATTTTAGAGAGATCTGTCACTTGAGAAACAGGGCTTGGGTAGGGGTCAGACCAGAAATCTTAACCAACAGCCTTATCATTTATAACTCTTCATCTAGATGAGTGATTCATGGATATGCATCTGTTTTCTTTGCTACCAGCTCAAAATTTTTCCTAATTTTGGCAGTTCAAGCCACTTAAGTGCCCTTTCAAGTTCTATCCTGTCCTTGGCTCTTGTATCTTAGGAGGAGGCAATTCAAGGAATTTTTGTTCAGTTTTTACCAGGCAAGCATCATGTCAACCTTGTTCCTGACCCCCACCTCATTTTCCCCGTAAGTGTATGCAACTCTTAGGCCACGGCTCCTTCCGGCACTGCAAGTGCCTTGAGGAACAGGTTTTCTCTTTTGAACTTATATTCCCAGAGGGATCCCTGTCCCATCACTGGATACTCCAGGCTTTGCATACCTTTATGGACTATGTCTATTATTCATCCTGGTTGGTTTGCCTGGGTGTCTAAGATCTTGGATGGAGCTTGGCCTTTTGCTTAGTGGTACTTGCATCTCATCATTCTGCACTATGCCTGGAACATCACTCATGTCCAGCAATGGCTGCCATTTGAGAAGCAGCTCTTGCTTCATGCCCTGTGCTATGTGCTTTCTTTGTATCATTATTAATCCTTGAAACAACGTTTCACGCTGGTTATTCCCCGTCCCTTTGCTACAAGAGGCTCAGCCCTGCTCCTTTTCTGGCATTTGCTAATTTTCCCCCAATTCTGTCTCTCCTTAGATTTGGTCCTTGTCCTTCCCTTCCAGAAAGCATTGTACTTCAAAGCCTTACTTGGAGACCCTAGAAACTTCCTGTTCTTTAAAATCCAGTGAGGTGAGAATCATTAACCACTTCTTGCAGGCAAAATAAAATGAGGCTTAATTTGCAGGTTAACCAAACAAGTTCTATAATTTGTATATCTGATTCACTTAAAAAATCTCTGTTATATTAAAATACCTTTTCTTTGTAAAGATTAAAGACAAGAACATTGAATTCCTCAAAACTACTGTTATGTAATCTTTTTTTACATCCTTCCAGATTATTTCCTATACATATAGAATGGAGATTTTAATATTTAAGTAGTATGGCATATTGTATTGAAATATGATTGTATTTTTTAGGTCCTTCCATGTAAATTTCAAATGTCTTTGAAATAAGAGAGTCACACAGAAGCAAGAGCAGAAGAAAGGATTCAAACCTTTATCTTCTGCTTTCAACTCCTCATCTCTTTATACCCTTTCATCTACATCATACAATGATAAGGAAAGGCCAACAGGAGGCAAATTCTCTGGTGATTATGGAAGGTAGCATTTGTAATCAGGTGCCCTATATTCTTCTTTATTATCTGATAATTTATTTTTTTACTCTAAGAGAAACTCTTCGTATCTCCAGGAATCTTGTGTTCCACTTTCTGAATGTATCTAGGCACAAAAATACAACATAGAATAGATAAGTTACTGTCTTGCAAGAAAATTTGAATGGATAATAAAATAAGCTTTTAACATCAGCTTTGTCGTCAAATCCTGTCTTTTGTCATTTTCCAGTGGTGTAATGTTGCATGAGTTATGTCCTCTTCTGAGCATCATTTCTACTATATAACATGGAGGTAATAGTTCCCATCTTGAAGGTGGTTTCTGGAGATTAAGTGCGAAGTATAAATGAAGCATCTAGCAGAGTGCCAGATTAAGTGCGAAGTATAAATGAAGCATCTAGCAGAGTGCCAGACTCATGAGGGGCTTCCAGTGAAAGATAGCTATTATTATTTTCATATAATTCTATTTATTTCAAATTAAGATAAAGAGCAAATCCAACTTTAAAAGTGGTATTCAGGATGATTCAATCATTCAAGCACTTAATTCTAAACTATGGATATGTTCAAGTTAAATTGCTTGATATAAAGAAAATCAGCAATTTTCAGTATATATTTTGACTCTTACCAAAGTTAGCCACCATCATTCTTTGGAGTCAAGACTTTAGCCGAGCTTTCTTGGTGAGCAAAGCTTATGGTTACATTAATAAGTTAAACTCAGTGGTTCTCCATAAATAGGAAGGCAATTAGAATAAATGAAACAGAGGATTGAACCCTAGTAATTATTTTACCTGAAAACTTTTTCTGATGGTTTTCTTTGCACGATTGCTATATAACATTGTGTTTATGGCACACAACTTGTCTCTCTAGTTGAAATCCTTGTGATCTAGCCAATGACCCTATGTCAATGTAATCTTGTTGAAAAGAATTACAGTGTACAATATATATGAGTATAATTCTACCCTGTCTTTAGAATCCAAGATTTATATTTAATATGTGACTAGGCAGCCTATTGGAAGAATTGCACCTTACTAATGCTAAAGATAGTGTTTTAATCTGTTCAAGCTGCTATTACAAATTATCATAGACAGGGTAGCTTAAAAACAACAGAAATTTCTTTCTTATGGTTCTAGAGGCTTGGAAGTCCAAGATCAAGGTTCTGAAAGATTTGGTATCAGGTGAGGACTAATTCCTCATAGGCAGTACCTTCTCACTGCTTGTGGAAGGGATACACAAGCTACCTTGAGCCTATTTTGTAAAGGCACTAGTTCCATTCATGACAGTTCTATCCCATGACCTAATTATCTCCCCAAGGACCCCACCTCCTAATACCATCACCTTGGGAGCTAATATTTCAACATAGAAGTTGGGCAGGGGGCATACAAACATTCATACCATTGCATAAAGCAATCCATTTTAATATAATTCCAAGAAAAGAGAGTTAGAACATTTCCATTGTCATAACTCCTCTTCTGACTTTTATCCTCTTGCTTCCCTCTTACAGAGACTCTTGTGGTTACATTGGGCCCACCCAGATAGTGATAATCCAGGCTAACCTTCCCGTCTGAAGATCGTTAACTCAATCACATTTGCAAAAGTCCCCTATACCATGCAAATTAACATATTCACAGCTTCTTGTACTAGGATGTAAACATCTTATGGGGCTATTATTCTGTCTATCATGCCACCCTACACAGGTAGAATCCTATTTTAATGATCCACAGATTTTGTATTGTATTACAATTTAATTATATCAATGTAACTTGAATAAATGCATTGTCTAGGGCTTAAGTATTGTTAAAGAGATAGTTTTAGTTTCATCAGTATTTTCTCTTCACTTTTTACATTTACTCTGCTGTGTGACCCTGAAAAAGTCAGACTTCTGAGAGCCTCTGTCTCCTCATTTAGAAGAAAGTTGAACTGGCAGATGTCTAAAGTCCCATTCAGCTAGAATCTTACCCATAACTCTTTTCTATTACTCTACTTTACATTCAGAATTGCAAGGCAGGAGAGGTACTGGTTTCTCCCCAGAGTGGCAAAAGCCAGAAGACTGTTTTGATTTGGCTTTGTTCTGTTCTGCATGCCTAAAGCAGCCTACCAGAGTTCGTGGTTTGGGACTAGAAAAACAATGGATAACTCAGTTTTACCTTTACACTGTCATAAATAATTGGTACAACCTTTATAACTAGCCTAATAAACAATAGCTCACTGGGAATTTTGTTCACAGCAAATAATGTTAAACTTATCACTTATGGTGGGTGATAAGTGGTGCTGTATTTACACAAGCCCTAAGGGCATGAGTCATCATCCAAAATGTTTTATTGCATTCTGGTTTTCTATAATGTCATATTTTATTGGAAAGATTAAGTTTTAAATGAATATTCAGAATCTTACACTTCCTGGAAATCATTTAAAATGAAATACTAAGGGGGGTAAACGTTTTTGTTTTGTTTTTTAGACGACGTTTCAGGTCTTGTCACCTAGGTTGGAGTGCAGCAGTGCGATCTCAGCCTACTGTAACCTCCACCTCCCAGGTTCAAGCAATTCTCCCACCTCAGGCTCCTGAGTAGCTGAGATTACAGGCGCATGCCACCACACCCGGCTAGGTTTTTTTTTTGTATTTTGTATTTTGTGTTTTTAGTAGAGAGAGGGTTTCACCATGTTGGTCAGGCCGGTCTCGAGCTCCTGACCTCAGGTGATCTGCTGGCCTCGGCCTCCCAAAGTGTGGGGATTACAGGCGTGCCACCATGCCTGGCCAGGAGGTAAACTTTTAAAATGTAGTTGTTGATTTTACTGGGCAAGTAAAAACTTGACTATATGAAGAAGAATCCCATTATGAAGCACTTCCTATGTGAAATCTCTAAGCTATTAGTCTAAAGCTGGTAAGTAGACATCAGAATTCATTACATGCTCTAAATTTATTTTTGTTGTTGTTTTATTGTGTATTATTCTTTAACGTAACATTATTTGGAATATGTCTATGGGCATATTATTTGGAATATGCTCTGATCATATAATGCACAAAAAACCTGATGATGAATTTCAGCAAGTGGCCTGAGCACTGGCTGGTGTGAAGATACTGGTACTCCATTGCACTTTTTCTCATTTATACTATTTTTCTCATTTATACTATTTCTTGTTGGCAACCATGGGCCATTAACCTCCTTCTAAGAAGTTAGTACGTTCACTTAGAAGTCACAATTTAAAAAAACAAAATTGTGGCAATTCTTGTCTCTCTCTAGAAAGATGCAGTATCAGGTATCTTGTTTGCACTGCTTTCTATGGAAGGGGATAGGGAGGAGTAGAGAGGAAAAGCGGAGCAGATGGCTGGATGATCAATGCTCAGAAATCACTACAAGTTCCTTCAGAGCATGACTTCCTTATAAATCATTAGTTTAAATTACTGTAATAGCTAAATATCTTTAATATTTATTGCATGTGATCTCCTCCTATTGAATATCTATGTTGTGTCAGGTACTGTGCTAAGCTCTGAGAATACAATGGCAGGCAAACTGGATAAAGCCCTGTTCATAGTTCTTACATTCTAGCGGGAGAGACAGAGATATTAATCCTGAAATCACACAATTGCATTTAAAATTGCACTATTATGCCAAGAACAATGTGTTGAGCCAAGACAACAGCTAAAGGGACAGGATTTTTAGAATATATCAGTTTACATTACTAATAGAACACTTTATAAAACATCAAGTCTTGTGTGGGTATCCATGTGATTTCACTGAGAGGTTTTTTTTCTCTAAATTATTTAATTGCAAAGGGAATTTGGCGTGACAGGGAGAATTCAACGGCTTTAGAAGCAGCAAAAGAAAATAATGATTAGTCAAGTGACCTTTGCCCAAGATTTCAGATCCATTAAGTAGCGATATGTGGCACAGCCTAATTAACATCCTAAAACTGAAACTTCTATCAGGTATAATAGAATAAGAAATGTTAAATGTCATCAGGCATTTTATTGCACATACAAGGCAAGTATGGAGAAATTTCCATGGCTAATTTTGATAAGAATCAAGATACATTATACATTGGGGATTACTGATTTTTTTTATATTCAAGGAATTTAAATGTAATATAACATCCAGAATGAAATCCTAGAAGAGGGAAAGAACATTAAGCAAAAACTAAGAAAATCTGAATGAAGTATAGGCTTCAGTTGATGATAATGTGTCAATATAGGTTCATTAGTTGTGACAAATGTACTGTACTAATGCAAGAAGTTAACAATAGAGGAAACTGGGTGTGGGGCATATGGGAATTCTCTGAACCGTCTTTGCAACATTTCTGTAAAGCTAAAGCTATTTCTAAAATGAAAAGCTTATTTTAAAGATCTGATGCTGCTTTGAAAGTCATGGAAAGTAAAATTTTTAAGTGGTAGGTGTTTTCACTTCAGTTTTAATCCAATGCTGTTACACCAATGGTTCTGAAACCTGACACTTTATTATAGTCAACTGCAAGGCTTATTAACCAGATTGCTGAACCTCCACCATACCGCCTAGGGCTCTGATTCAGTAGGTCTGGGGTGGGGCTTGAGGATTTGCATTTCTAGCAAGTTACCGGGTGATGCTGATGGTGCTGGTCCACAGACCAAACCCACTGTTACATACAGTAAGTCTTGGAATTTAAACACAAGCTTTCACTTATCTATCTTCATTAGCAAATAAGGTAAACCAGCTTTATTTGAATGCATTTACTCCTATGGTAGCCAAAGAGGTGATGTCATAATAACCAGTATGTAATAATTTTATAATTCTGGCTGATTTAGTTTTATTGTCCTTTGCACATTACTGGCAATCAGCAAATGCTGTTGTTAATACCTAGCTTAACTTTTGGTAAAGTTATTTACAACAGATTAAGTGGAAACTTTGTGATGAAATATAGCTTTACCTCTAAGTCTGCAAGAATGTAATAAAAGTCACAGTGGGAATTTGGAATTTGCCTTGGAACTTCTCACCTGAAGAATGCATGCCTTTAAACTAAAAAGACAAGAGGAAGTCCATGTTTGGATGCTTTTGCCCACAGCTTTTGTCTGTCAGGATAAACGTAGAAAGAGAAGTGTAGGAGGGCTTATTAGTTTGACAGATGTCAGAGGGTTCTCAGCAAAGACTTGGATTTGTCTCATTAGTCATTGGGCTTTTGTGGAGGTCGGAATGAGGACCTGGGAGAGAGAGCCAACCATGAAGCATTGATGTCCTGATTTGAAGCATCCTCCAGAGCCACTTACTAAGACTTAGCTGGGAACAATGACATCCACAGCATGTATCATTTCTTCAAGTGGATGGTACAGCTGTGGGGAGATCGGTTCAAAAGTGAATGTGTCAGGTTAGGTAAAAATAAATCTGGGCTTATCATGTTTCAAAATAAACTGGGTTCAGTAAAGGTAGTTTATTGAAAACTTTTGACAGACCCATAAGTAAGTTTGTGTGCAATGTCAATTCATTTTAGATCTTTTCTAAAATGTTTTGAAATTTAGTGACTTTAGTAATTACAGGGTAAAACTCTGTGTCACTGTTATTACACTGATCTAGATCCTCTAAAATAATCACCTAAAAAGTTTAAGACCACAAAGCAGATAACAGTCCTTGCCCTCAGAAATCAGGGTAACAGAGACCTCCCACACCGTTCATATGATTCTAGGGTTTGTCACCAATTTCTGCCATCAATATCTGTATTCAAACTTCATATTACTCTGGACTCCAGCCTGCCAGTGCCACTCATGCCATGTGAAGACTCTGTTGACCCCAGCCTCTCTTTCTGCAGAAAGTATGGTTTCCTCCCAAGGAACCACAGCTCAAGGGTGAAGAGAGAGAAGCATGCACTGCGGGGGTGGAACCGCTCAGCTCAGTCACCTACCAGATAAAGGGAGAAGTTGGGAAGGAATGAAATAGCAATAGGAAAAAATAGCAACTGTCGGCAGAGGGACTGACAGCTAGGATTGTCAAAAGTCCTCCCCCAGCCCTTCATACTCAAGTTTATTTAATAATAATAACACCGAAAGCAGTGGAGAAATATGCCTCATCATTCAAAAGAGTGTCTCCTTCATACTGAACACTTTGTGTCTTTTCCTGAGCTTCCAGGATTCAACTCTCCTGTTTTTATTCCTCTTGTCCCTCTGCTCCATGTTGCTTCTTTTCCTCTTTGGTGGCATAGTCCTAAGCCAGGAGAATAACAGAAAAATATCATGGTATGCATTTAGTGACTTATTTTCCTCTCTCGTACATTGTTGCCTGTGATTAATGATTCAGAGTCAATTTTTGCTTTGTATCTATTTTTGGTTCCTTCTTTTTTTCTGTTCTTTTTAATTTCACAAGCATTTGTGCTTGTCTACACTCTTATTTGTGCTTTCTGATTCTTCTGTGATTTTCTCAGTGACACTAGTCAATATAAACATACCATTATACTACTGTCTAGGGATTTTGGCTAAGCCCTCTGTCCCCACTCTTAACTTAAAAAAAAAAAAAAAGTTCACACTGCTGTTTATATATATATATTTTTTATTTTAGCATAGTTATAGACTTTGCCTGGCATAATATAGTCAAGATTTCCCACTTTTTGTTTAACTTTAGCAATTAAATCAAACTACTGCTTGCTAACGAAGACCAGTTTTATTCTCATATTTTGAGGATGTGCTAATTCCCCTGAGACTAGGACTATGGTACTGGTAAATGCCATCTCTCAGGAACCAGAGGGGGAAGCAATGTATGCTGGGAGAAGTTTGTTCGTAGATCTGTTAAGCAACCAATACACAGAACAGAAGCTTCCTATTATTGGAAGAAAACTGGGGCTCAGAACTGGAAAATGAGGTTTCTAATCCTGGTTTCTCCATTTACTAGTCATGTAATCTTAGGTGTATTTTCTAACCTGTTAGAAACTGATTTTTCATCTGGAAAATAGAATTGGTGTTTGCTCTGCTATCCTCATGAGGTTGCTATGCAGATCGAGTGAGACTTTGCAAATGAAAACAAATTGCAAATACTTTCATTACTGTGAACTATAAAGATGCAAACTTTATTCTTTTCCAGTGAAGACTTAGCTTGCACATATTTAATTGTTATGAGATTTCTAACACTTTTTCATGACACCTGCTTTCTCCACTGCTATGATCCGGGGGCATGTGGCTGTGTCGCTATGGGTGTATAGACGCTGAAACTTCCCCCTCCCTGGGAGGAAAATCTGCAGTTACTGAGCAGACTCCTCAGGGCCCATTGACTCATGTCTAGATAAGAGCACAGGCTATGGGGCCAGACACACCTGGGTTTAAATACCAACCTGCCATAGCTGTGTGTTCTTGGGCAAATGTTGCAACTTCTCAAAGTTGGAGGCCTCTCATCTGTAAGACTGGGACAACTGTTTCCTTTAGGATTCTTGAGAGACACTGTCCAACTCCTAATTGTTCCATAGTCATAACAATGAATAAATAATAACACTGTTGCGATGTTGCATACATGGCACCAACAAGGCAAATAGTTATTGAGAAGGGAGGCTGGGAATAAGATCAGAAGACAGGCAGAAAGAATTGCTTGCTGCAGATCTTGCTCAATTAATCAGAAAAGGTATCTCAAGCCCTGGTGTTTGAGCTTCTGTCCGCTTACTCTCCTGGGCTGACTGTGTATCATGGTTCTCTGACCTCTCTTGAGATAGGCATTCTTGGGCCTTAAGCTTGTGATACCCCTTAAAGACAAGGGAATGACAACACATGGTATTGTGGTGTTGAACAGTACTTGGGTTGTAAGCTGGGATTTTTGATGTCTTTCAGCAGAGGCAACTCTGAAAGCTTAAGATAATGCCTACAACTACTGTTACCATAGAGAGCTCTAACCCCACTTTCTAATAGTGGAGTGGAGATGTGAATTATTACTCAGTGAAACAAAGGGATGGTCTGAAGTGACAAATGTAGAAAAACCCTGTGCTCCACAGTGCTCTTGATCAACAGGGACTGAAGGCCAAATGATGGAAATCCTCTTAGGGAGAGACTGACAGCACCAAATAATCCTCTTTGACAAGCCTTGCTCTGTCAGTTTTAGGCGAATTAGCAAATTCAAATAGATGGCAACTGCACCTTGTCTTTCCAGCTATGGTGATTCTCGGGCTCGGTGTGATACTTTTAACTGCTTGCCTGATCAAAATGCCTGAAAGCTGTGTCCATGTCTCCAGAGTATCATTAAAAGGAAATGGAAGCATATGTACTGGTGCCTGCCAATCTTTCTCATCACATGCTATGTTTGATTGACATGTGACACTCCCCTTCATAGTACGTGGGGAGCCCAGAGCTAGCCTGTGGTCCTTGAAGGAAATGTAAAGAGCCCAAGTTATTTTAAAAAGAAGTTATTTTTCTAAAAGAAAGAGCTTGTTCTTTGCTCACTCTTCTCACCTTATGTTCCTGAAATACTTTGTGTTAGATAGCTTCTGAAACTTTTGAGTTACTGTTGGAGAAATAGCAACCTATGTTTCCTCTGTGTTAGATCTCCCTGCATCTGAGATGACAAAGAAAACATAGAGAATTGACTTCCTTTATTTCAACCTTGGCTCTTATCTTATTGCTGGTAACTTGATGGCTGAGACATATTCTTGAATTTATCCATTACCCTGTGTTTCATCTTTGGGTCCCAGCCAATGCTTGATTGCTTGTCTCCTGTTCACCATGTTTGGCTTGCTGGGCAGATGACACTAAAGTGGGTTTTGTAGTGAGACCTGCGAGTAGAAATAAGAAGAAACTTTTCTTTTTGAACTTTGCAATGGTAAATTCTTGTCAATACAATGTAATATGCAATGGCTTGATCTTCTTTGTATCCCCTAAGTTATGCAACAGATACAAAAAACGATTGAGAACTAGCCAAGTCTCAGATTGAACAATGCTTTTGTAGACTTTCTCCTTTCTGGTTCTAGAGTAGTTGATTGGCCCCATTAAGAATTCAAAAAGCTGCTTTGGGTGTTTTCATTCCTGGTTAACCTCAAGGTGGCTGTTCTAAGATGTCTTCATTTCCTTCTGTCCTCCATGTACATTTCTTAACAGATAACGTACCCTCCCTTTTTAACTGAAAAGTCAAAGAAAACCTTTAATTTATTGTATCTCTGTCGAATATCTTAGCACATTTGTTTTTCTTCCTTGCTAATTCTCTAAGGAAAAGGGTGCACAATGGCCCGTGGACCGTATCTGGCCTGCCAGCCATTTTTTAAATCAAGTTTTACTGGAATACATTCATGCTCATCCATTTATTTATGTCTGCTTTCACAATACAGCGGCAATGTTGAATAGTTGGCACAGAGAATATGTGACCTAGAAAGCCTAAAATGTTTACCATCTGGCTCCTGACAGGAAAAGTTTGCTTACCCCTCCTCTTAAAAAAAAATAGTGATGGTTTTCCTTATAGGAACCCCTAACCCAGTCCATGGATCCCACCTCCTCCTAACCCCTCCATTATTTCTCCATCAATCTCTGCTCTTCCTCACATCATCAATTTCTTCTCTAGTCATTCTTTTTCCTTTGTTCAACTTAGGTGGCTTTAATTAAAGATGGTTCAATTACTTATGAGTGACATAAAAATTCCTGGAGGAACGATGCCTGCAGAATGAAGAATAACAACAGCCGGTGTCTAAGGGCCTGTGCTCTGCAGAGCGCCTCCAATTCAGTATTCAGGCATCATGCTGGGGTGTTCGGATGCTCCCTCCTTCAAGCCAAGTGGGATAATGCTCCAGCCCCTCCATGCTTTTGCTGATACAGTCACCTGAGATAGCCTTTTCCCATTTACTTGCTTGCTATCCTAATCCTACCTACTTTTCAAAATTCAGCTGAAATAACACTTTTTTCCACACAAAATCTTCTATTTCCACAAACCTAATCTTTCTCTCCTTTCAAACACAAGCACTTGGAAGCATTTTGTTGGTGTCTTCTATAATATTTATCACAGTCTGCTTTGCATTTCAGTTATATGTCTATTTTCTTTTCCCACTTCTCACTACAGCAATGGCAGAATCTTTGCTGTATTTATTTTTTATGCCTATACAGTACCTAGTGCTGTTTAGACTCTACCTAGATTCCATTGAATTGGTTTAGATTTCTCTTACCAGAAATGTGAAACCTTTATGAATAAAGGATTTGGGGTTTTCTAAGCCATTTGTCTGAAATAATATGTATGTAAGCCTGAGGAATAACTGTCATGTACACCTCATGTTTTGCCTTTAGAATATTATGTCAGCTTTGGTAAATTTTAGTCTCCATTTGTGGCATTTTAAATAACATGTTAGTCTTGTTTTGTTTTTCATAAATCTGTCCTGTTATTCTAAAAATCTGTATCTTACATGAAAATGCCAAGGTAGTTATAAACAACTGAACATTTTTACAACTGGAATGCTTAAAATGGAATTTGCATGATAATGTCTACAGAATTTCATTTATTCTTCCTGGTGAGTGCACCAGTTTACATTTTGAATTGATAATGAGCACTGCCTCTTCAAGGGAATTAGCTGGAGAAAATATCAATGTATGTCAGGTTTCTTTATGGTTTCAGAAAGGCAGTTATGAATGCCCTTTAGAGACTATTCTTGAAGGCATATTTTTGTATAAAATTTAGTTCATCATCTTAAATCTTCTTAGCTCTACCGTCCCTGCTGTTGTTAAGTAATTTAACTCCTCTTAATGGTTGGGCGTTAGCTTGGCAGGCAGCACCCTGGGTCAGCATGCTCCTGTTTCATGGCCACAGCCCACAGCCATAACCCTTACCAGCTGTCTGGAAACGTGGGCAGTTAGGAACAAGGGAAACTGGTCAGCAGTGTGTCTTGGCCTCTACAAATTCTTTTCTGGGGAGAAAAATCCCACTCAGGATATATTTATCACTATAAACATTATTAAAGAAGATGGAAGACAAAAGTCTGTTATCTTAAGATAAATATTTGTCAAATTCTACCTTAGTGTCAGTTTGTCCTTTTTTTCGCTCAGGTGTCTGGAGACAGGTCTTAGATTTTCTGGTTTTTAATCTATTATATCTTATAAGTATGATTAAATTATTAAATCAGATGAGCCTATTAACATTTAAATAGACTATTCAAATGATTTAAATAAGGGGATTTAAATAAAAGAAGATTGAAATAAGATGATTTAAATAAGAGGAGAATGGAGGCACAGGGGTCCAGACTGGTAATTCTTTTTTGAACCTTAATATGCATCTAATCAAAGAAACAGTGATTTAAGTGTTACTTGGCATCATATCATAGTTTTAAGCTAGAAGCAACCCACAGAAATTAACTTTCCTTATAAGCCCAAAGAGATGAGTTGTGGGATCCCAGGCCACAGCGCTGGTGACAGCTGAGGACTTAACCCTCCAAGTCTTTCCTCCAAGTCTTATGTTCTTTCTACGAGGCCATACAATTCTTTCTTCAGTCATTTGAGACATACTGTTCTATTAAAATGAGTTCTAACCTAGAAATCAAAGGCATGACTGAACCACATTTCTCTGGAATCTTTCTGTAAATTTCTTTTAAACACCATTCCAAGATCATTGTCTTTCTTGTACGTTTACTCAATACCCCCCAATTCAAAATAACTGACATTTACTGAATGCTGACGATGGGGCAGGAAGCCCTGTTCTAAGGGCTTACACATACTAAATCATTTTAATCTCACAAAAGCCAATGCCACAGGCACTGTTATCATCTGTCTTATAAATAAAGAAGGCTTGGCAGACTCTAGTAATCTGACCAAAAGCCCATGCTCTGAACACTATATCTGTACTGCCTCTTAGATGAAACTATAGCATGTACTCATCAGGAGCTGCACAGAACTGTGTGGGTAATCCCACCCACTGAGTGGCTACAGGCTAAGTCCTTACTCTCTATCAAGGGTCTTTAAAACTGTCGCTTTGAGCCTGTCAGTTCCCTTCTTGCACAAAGTATCTCAAAGCACAGATGCTGATGACCACCAGATTAGAACTGTCTCACCTTAAAGAGGAAATCTCTTTGCCTGTTGATTCAAGGTGGCATGAATATGTGCTCAGGTGTCTTCCAAATACCTGTGCTGCTGTAAGTTGTGTCAATAGCACGGTAGGATTATTCTCCATCAGATACCAGTGGCCTTTTTGTGAGAGCTTCATTGTAAGTAGTGCAAAGCTATAATATTCAATAATCTGGAGAATGTCCTTCTCTATCAGTCCCTGTACTGAACTCTCAGGAAAATTTACCTGCTTCACAATTATTTCTGTCCAGATTGTCTAGAGTCAAATGAATGCTCTGGGCATTTAAGATACACTGAATTTCTCCAAAGAATTCTGCCACTATTTAAACCGATGCCATGCCTGAATATTAGGAAGATGCTTTTTGGTTGTTTTTGACTATGCAATACAGTCTTAGGGGAAGGCCTCGGAGCAGTGATAGGAGATAGCTGTGGGGATGTGTGCTCAGGAAAGTAATTGAGAGTCCTTGTAACTAAAGATGATCTGTAGAGTAGGAGAAACGCGGAAGTGTAAGTAAGTGACAGAGGCAGGCTACAGATCTTCCAATGGACATGATAAAACTGCCGGGCGTGGTGGCTCATGCCTGTAATCCCAACACTTTGGGAGGCCAAGGCAGGTGGGTCACCTGCGGTCAGGAGTTAGGAACCAGCCCGGCCAACATGGTGAAGCCCCATCTCTACTAAAAATACAAAAAAATTAGCCAGGCATGATGGTGGGCACCTGTAACCCCAGCTACTTGAGAGACTGAGGCAGGAGAATTGCTTGAACCCAGGAGGCAGAGGCTGAAGTGAGCCGAGATCATGCCACTGCACTCCAGCCTTGGGGGATAGAGTGAGACTCCATCTCAAATAAATAAAATACAAAAGCTAGCCGGGCATGGCGGCACATGCCTCTAGTCCCAGCTACTCCGGAGGCTGAGATGAAAGAATTGCTTGAACCCAGGAGGTGGAGGTAGTAGTGAGCCAAGATCACGCCACTGCACTGCAGCCTGGGTGACAGAGTGAGACTCCGTCTCAAAAATCAAAACAAAAACAAAAAAGTGGAAGGCCCCCACTACTGAGGGCATGCTGTCAGTGGGACACTAGAGCAGAAACCCCTCAGCTGAGACGATGTGATACAACATTTTATAGCTTAGGCTCACACAATCTGAGAGGTGAGTTTCACAGAGGTTGATAAAATGTTTTAATTTTCTCCAAATCACATCTGTTTATTAATTCCTAAGTCAAGTACGATTTGTGTGTTTTTCTTCTAGACTGAAAATGTGTTTCAAAACCAAGTCAAGTTAATTATCCTGTACCGCCCCTATTTCCAGAAAACAAATGTAATCTCACTTGGGGGCATGTTTTGGTCTTAAACCCTCTTGTTGGCATTCTCACCTCATCAGCTCTTTGCAGTAATTCCCACTCAGTCAGTAGACTATTCTTAAGTGCTTTTTCTCCCTCCCTCCTCTGACAAACTCAAAATGTCTCAGTTAAAGGAAAATTCAACAACTATAGCTGATGTGGAAGGGATTGAGGGATATCAAAAAGATGAACCAGTTTCAGAGAAGATCACTTTCTGACAGCAAAGCTTGTAAGGATCATGATGAGATGGTTTATATTAGTGATCAGTGGAAGTAGCCCACCCTGGGGAAAGGTTAACAACTATGTTCCTGATGCTATTAACAATATTTCTCAAATTTATTAAGAGATAAACCCTACCTATGCATATTGTGGGTGGGGGATGAATGAATGAATAAATACAGAAAATTGTTTTTCATGGCGGTTAGAATAGGATTCCTCCCTTTTCCTGGAAAAGACCCATCTTTGTTGATTGGTTTTGTAAACTCATTTGATTAGAGGCTGAGCCCTCAGGGTCGGTAGGATGTGCTGGTTCTCAGAGTAAGACAGTCTAGCTGAGCTCACTGTGTATGAAAGAAAATAGATTAAAAGTTGTACTGAGGTCAGGAGCAGTGGCTCACGCTGTAATCCCAACACTTTGGGGGGCCAAGGCAGGCGGATCAAGAGATCAAGAGATTGAGACCATCCTGGCCAACATGGTGAAACCCTGTCTCTACTAAAAATACAAAAATTAGCTGGGTGTGGTGGCACATACCTGTAGTCTCAGCTACTCAGGAGGCTGAGGCACGAGAATCACTTGAACTCGGGAGGCGGAGGTTGCAGTGAACTGAGATCATGCCACTGTACTCCAGCCTGGTGACAGAGTGAGACTCCATCTCAAAAGAAAAAAAAAAAAAAGTTGTACTGAGAGGAGTAGATCCTGTGAGAGGGAGCAGTGGTGAAAGAAGGGAGAGAAGTGAAAGTCCAAAGGAAGCACAGAGAGAAGTAAAAATTATAACAGACAGAAAAAACTAATGTAGCTGACTCCATCTTGCTTCTAACCTCACAAGCTATCTTTGCTCATTCCTGGGTGTAGGTGAAGCTAACTATGAGAGCTGTTTACTTTACAGTTTGACTTTGAAGCAAGGACGATAATAGTTCCTTCCTCCAACTAAACCCCTACTTTTGCAGGGACTGAAATCGCCTTTGTAAAACTAATAAAAGGCCACAAGGTTAGAATTATGTTAAAGACCTGAATTCTGCTAAGACCTATGCATAGTTAAATGATAATTAGTCATTGTTTCCTAACTTGCTTGATGCTCAGGAGTCACAAGATTTGTAAGTTCTCTCATTGGTCCTGTAGACAACACTATTTTAAAATGTAAGACTGGTGTTGGAAATATTTTTCAGACTTTGCATTGTAGTGGAACAACTGACACCACCTGAACCATTGATCCCCACCTAGGAACTGACTTAGCACACAAAGACAATTTCAGTACTCCTATGATTTAATTCCCAACCAATCAGCAGCACCCGTTCTCTATCTCCTTACCCACCAAATTATCCTTAAAAACCCTAGCCTCCAAATTCTTAGGGAGGTGGATTTGAGAAATTTCTCTCATCCTTCTGCTCAATGGCCTTACCATAAACTCTTTCTCTGCTGCAACACTTCTGTCTCAGTGTGTTGGCCTTATTTGTGCAGTGGGTTACAAGAATCCAGTGGGTTATAACAGAAGTGGGCAAAGAGAGGTGTCTATTGGGGATTCTACAATTACTTTTTGTAAGAAAAGTTTTCAACTATATACCAGACAATAGCTTAATGTACCCCCATGTAACTATCACCTGGCTTCAACAATTATCGAGTACATGGCCAATCTAAACTCTAACTTACTCCCTTTTTTTTTTTTTTTTTTTTTGAGACAGAGTCTCACTCCATCACCCAGGCTGGAGTGCAGTGGTGTGATCTCAGCTCACTGCAAGCTCCACCTCCTGGGTTCACACCATTCTCCTGCCTCAGCCTCCAAGTAACTGGGACTACAGGTGCCCACCACCATGCCTGGCCAATTTTTTTGTATTTTTAGTGAGACAGGGTTTCCCCATGTTAGCCAGGATGGTCTTAATCTCCTGACCTCATGATCCACCCGCCTCGACCTCCCAAAGTGCTGGGATTACAGGGGTGAGCCACTGTGCCTGGCCACCTCCCTTACTTTTTGAAGCAAACCTCGAGCATCACATTTTACCTAGATATAGTTGTGTGTCTTTCTGAACCATAAGACTTTTTTTGGACAAAACTCCAATATCATCAACAAAAAAACCCTGGCAATTCCTAGGTATCATCAAATATCAGTGTTCCAATTGCCTCATGAGTATAAGAAAACATTTTGTTTTGCAACATAAAGAAAAGTACATAAACTATAGGTTTACAGTGTAACGTATGACATGGTTTGGATCTGTGTCCCCAGTCAAATCTCATATTCAATTGTAATCCCCAGTGTTGAGGGTGGGCCTCGTGGGAGTGTAACCACCCAGTGGGTTCACCTTGCCTGCTGCCTAGACAAAGCTGATTTATCAAAACAGGGAAATGGTAATAGAGAAAGAGTAATTCACACAGAGCAGGCTGTGCAGGAGACTGATGTTTCATTATTACTCAAATCAGTCTCTCTGAGCACCTGATGATCAGAGTTTTTAAGGACAACTTGGTGTGGGGGAGAAAGTCAATGAGCCAGGAGTACGGATTGGTTAGGTAGCAGATGAAATCATGGAAAGTCGAAGCTGTCCTCTTGTGCTGAGTCAGTTCCTGGATGGGGTCACAAGATCAGATGAGCTAGTTTTCTTATCTGAGTGGTGCCAGATAATCCATCAAGCTCAGGATCTGCAAAATATCTCAAGCACTGATCTTAGAAGCAGTTTAGGGAGGATCAGAATCTCGTAGCCTCCAGCCGCATGACTCCTAAACCATAATTTCTAATCTTTGGCTAACTTGTTAGTCAGTCCTACAAAGGCAGTCTAGTCCCCAGACAAGAAGGAGGTTTGTTTTGGGAAAGGGCTTATGTTAGTCTATTTTCACACTGCTGATAAAGACATAACCAAGACTGGGTAATTTATAAAGATAGAGGTTTAATGGACTCACAGTTCCACGTGGCTGAGAAGGCCTCACAATCATGGTGGAAGGCAAAAGGCATGTCTTACATAACGGCAAGCAAGAGAGAATGAGAGACAGTCGAAAAGAGAAACCGCTTATAAAACCAACAGATCTCATGAGACTTATTCACTACCACGACAACAGTATGGGGGAAACCACCCCCATGATTCAATTATCTCCCACTGGATTCCTCCCACAATACATGAGAATTGTGGAATCTATAACTCAAGATAAGATTTGGGAGGGGACACAGCCAAACCATCTCAGGGCTGTTACCATCTTTGTTTTAAACGATAAACTATAAACTAAGTTTCTCCCAAAGTTAGTTCAGCCTACACCCAGGAAGGAACAAGGACAGCTTAAAGGTTAGAGCCAAGATGGCGTCAGTTAGGTTAGTTCTCTTTCACTGTCTCAGTGATAATTTTGTAAAGGCAGTTCGGGAGGTGATTGGATCACGGGGTCAGTTACTCATTATGGTTTAGTACCAGCCCCCTTACTACTGTCCTTATGATAGTAAGTTCTTGTGAGATCTGGTCATTTAAAAGTGTGTATCACCTCCCCCGCTCTCTCTTGTTCCTGCTTTTGCCATGTGACATGCCTGCTCCCCGTTTGCCATGATGGGATGCGTCCAGAGGCCTCCCCAGAAGCACATGTCACTATGCTTTCTGTACAGCCTGCAGAAATGTGAGCCAGTGAAACCTCTTGTCTTATAAATTACTCAGTCTCAGGTATTTCTTTATAGCAATGTGAGAACAAACTAATACAATGTATTTTCATAAATAAATGTATCCATATAACAAGGACCCCCAAAAAGATGCAGAGTATCACCAGCACCCCAGAAATCATACCCCCTTCAGTGATTATTCCATACACAGGTAACCAATATCTGGATTTGGAATGGTATATGGACTCAAAAGTATGCATTCTTTGTGTTTGGCTGAACATTATGGTGGTAAGACATACATTTAAAAGTATATTTGAAATAATATTTGTGGGCCGGGCGCAGTGGCTCATGCCTGTAATTCTAACACTTTGGGAGGCTGAGGTAGGCGGATCATGAGGTCAGGAGATTGAGACCATCTTGGCCAACATGGTGAAACTCCATCTCTACTAAAATGCAAAAAATTAGCCAAGCATGGTGGCGCATGCCTGTAATCCCAGCTACTTGGGAGGCGGAGGCAGGGGAATCGCTTGAACCTGGGAGACGGAGGTTGCAGTGAACTGAGATCATGCCACTGTACTCTAGCCTGGTGACAGAGCAAGATGCCGTTCCCCCACCAAAAAAAAATAATAATAATAATATTTGTGTATTTTACTTATTTGATATACTTTTTAAGTTTTCTTATTTGTGTTTCCCTGCCTTTATATTTTTCTTTTTGAATTTGCCACTCATTTGCTGAAGAAACTGATACATCTGTCTTACAGAATTTTTCACATGCTGGAATTTGCTGGTTCCTACCCTGCAGTTAAACATGTTCCTCTATATTTCATACTAACCATGAGTGAGAACTAGAGGCTTGATTAGAATCAAATGTGATTTTTTTTTATTTTTGAGACAGAATCTCATTCTCTCACCCAGGTTGGGGTGCAGTGGCTCAATCTCGACTCACTGCAATCTCCATCTCTGCAGTACAATCTATACTCTTGCCTCAGTCTCCTGAGTAGCTAGGACTACAGGCGCATGCCACCATGCCCAGCTAATATTTTGTGTTTTGTTGGGGTTTTTTTGTCTGTGTTTCACCATGTTGCTCAGGCTGGTTTTGAACTTCTGACTTCAAGTGATCCACCTACCTCAGCCTCCCAGAGTGCTGGGATTACAGGTATGAGCCACCACACCCAGCCCCATTTTTTTATAAAAATATAAAGAGGATTTTAAAAGCAGCTTATTCCATCCCTCTTATAAGACCATCAATAAATTTTGCATTGTTCTTTATCTGGGTGGGTAAATAGATCCTTGGGGGAGCTCAGAGAGGAGAATACAAATAGAACTGACATCTGGGATACAAAAAGATGGAAGATACATATAATGTTTTGTTTTTTTTTTTTTTTTGAGACGGAGTCTCGCTCTGTCGCCCAGGCTGGAGTGCAGTGGCGGGATTCGGCTCACTGCAAGCTCCGCCTCCCGGGTTTACGCCATTCTCCTGCCTCAGCCTCCCGAGTAGCTGGGACTACAGGCGCCCGCCACCTCGCCCAGCTAGTTTTTTGTATTTTTTAGTAGAGATGGGGTCTCACCGTGTAGACCAGGATGGTCTCGATCTCCTGACCTCGTGATCCACCCGTCTCGGCCTCCCAAAGTGCTGGGATTACAGGCTTGAGCCACCACGCCCGGCCAATACATATAATGTTAACAGCAGAGGCATGTTAAAGATGTTATGAATGTGTCCTCAATAGTGTTGAGTGCTTGTATTTTATAGTGAACACAATTAAAAACAGGCATGCCTGGCCAGGCAAGGTAGCTCGTGCCTGTGATCCCAGCACTTTGGGAGGCAGAGGCGGGTGGGTCACTTGAGGTCAGGAGTTTGATACCACCCTGGCCAACATGGTGAAACCCTGTCTCTACTCAAAATACCGACATTAGCTGGGCATGGTGGCGGGCGCCTGTAATCTTAGCTACTCGGTAGGCTGAGGCAGGAGACTTGCTTGAACCCAGGAGGCAGAGGTTGCAGTGAGCCGAGATCAAGCCATTGCGCTCCAACCTGGGCAACAAGAGTGAAACTCCATCTCAAAAAAAAAAAAAAAAAGGCAAAACAACAACAACAAAACAACATGCCCAAGGAAGCAGTTTCCCTTACTTGCTCATCTGTGGCAGCCACCCTCCCATGGTGGGATAGACCACACAAGCAGGTGGAGCATCCTGTCCTGCCCATCAGACTATCTGCTTCCTCATCTTCCAGGTGTGTCCCATGCAACTTCTTGATGTTCATCTGGCTTCTCAACTTGGCTATCTTGTAGGAAGAGGACACACTTAACATTCTCATCCAATTCACCAATATATTTCTAGCATTCTGTGATAGTCTAACTTCCCAGGGTCTCACATCACAAAGTGATCTAATAGAAGCAACTTTCTTTTCTTTTTTTGCTTGTTTGTAGAGACAGGGTCTTGTTATGTTTCCCAGCTGATGTTGAACTCCTGGCCTCAGTGATCCTTTTGTATCAGCCTCCCAAAGTGCTGGAATTACAGGTGTGAGACACACACCCAGCCCCTGATAAAAAGCAATATTCTGAACCTCTATCACTGAACCAGACTATGAGCCACAAATTCCACAGCAACATGTTAGGAGGTTTAGAGTTTCCTTCCAGAGTGTCATTCAGCCTCTCCCTTTTTCATCTCTTCACTGGAAGAATGACTCAGGTTCCACTCAGAGGCCATCTAATGAAAGACAATACGTTTTCTGTCTGGCTGCAACAAGACATCCCTAGAAATATGTCAATTAAGTATTAGTACAAATTTTCTGAAACCAGAAACTTCAGACAAAAAGTCACCAAAAAGAGGTCCTTGTTCCTGGGAGCTTCTCTTAAGAGAATGCCAGCTATGAAAGTCAGTGGTGTGTGACCTATTCAGGTACTAGACTAAGGGAGATTAAAGGATAAGCATTTACATTGTGTTCGCCATGGAATTTGTGTTGTTGTTTCTTTTTTTCTCTCTCATAGGGAACTATTGCTGTGGGGTAAACCTGTAGGTGAGAGTCCTAAAGTTAGGTAGCTTAGGGGGTTGCTGCTGTAGATGTACTAAACCTGACATGTAAATATTTTAAAAGTTTCTGTGCCTGTGTATTTTCCTGGAAAAAGCATCCATCCATAGATGTCCTCAGATTCAGAGTTCTATGATCAAAAAAGGTTAAGAACATAGAACTCACAGATATTCTTCTCAGGTTAATAATATGTCGAATGAACTGTGGATGACAGAGGAGGGGTTCCCCTGGATAATGCAACTGAATAATGTGGAGAATAATGAACAATGTGGAGAAAATGTATTTTCTTCAAATTAGTGTTTCTGAGGAGACTAGTGTTACAGCTTGTTTGAAAACCTTTTCATGGAGAGGTGAAATTGCTGTGTAGTGATCCTGGTAATGAGAACTGAGTAGGTGAACTCAGCCTCACTGGCATGAGCACTGCCTCCAGAGTCTTTCTTCCAACTTTCTTTCCAAATAGTCACCTGACCTTACCATCTTAAGTCTTTTGTTGACTTAAAAAATTTTTTTTAGAGAAAGAGTCTTGCGATTTTGCCCAGGCTGGTCTAGAACTTCTGGGCTCAAGCCATCCTCCCACTTCAGCCTCTTGAGTAGCTTGGATTATAGGTATCCCTCACTGCATCGAGCCTTCATGGACATTTTTGTCTCATCTGTTTTTATTGTGATGACTGCCCGCATTCTCTTGGAAAAGAAGACCATTTATTGCCTCCCAATTACAGGGAAGTAAGAAATAAAGCAAAGAGAAAGAAGTAAAGAGCTATACCAAAGGTAACAATGTTGTGATAAACTTTAAAGGTTAATTTTCATGTAATGGAGAGATTTTATTATTTATTTTTTCTTTTTTTGAGACAGGGTCTCACTCTGTCACGTAGGCTGGATTGCAGTGGCATGATCTTGGCTCACTGCAGTCTCGGCTTCCCAAGTTCAAGTGATTCTCCCACCTCAGCTTCTCGAGAAGCTGGGACTATAGGCACACACCACCAGGCCTGGCTAATTTTTGTATTTTTTGGTAGAGACAGGGTTTCACCATGTTGGCCAGGCTGAACTCGAACTCCTGACCTCAAGTAATTGACCTGCCTCAGTCTCCCAAAGTGCTAGGATTACAGGTGCGAGCCACTGCACCCAGACTGAGAAAATGGGTTTTGAATGGGCAGGAAGGTGAAAGTTTACTTGACTTTCTTGCTTCTCTTGGGTGAGGTTTTAGTAATGTATATTCATCCATCGTATGGTGTAACCAGCTATGAAATTTCTGGACATCACACCTATTGAGATGGAGCCGGGACAAGGTCTAAAACAGAGGGCACAAAGCAGCCACCCCTGGACTGGATCTAGTCTGCAGGCTTGAAGAGTGGGTAGCTTGAAGAGTGTTGTTATATTTAATTAAAAATTTGGAGATAGTGCATAAATTCAGTTTATATTGAAAAGTGGAAGATGTAATAGCATGGATGTGGCAGTGAGTAATGAGAGCTGGGAACGGCCCCTCTCTTTACATGGAGCATGTGCAATCCAGTTTGCCAAAATCCTCACCATTCTCATCCAGCCTGCATCCCTCATTAGGTTATAAGATTTTAAATTGGACCCCTGAGACCATGGAGGACTCTGTGTGCTAAGCTGGGATTTTATTCTGTGGGCACTGGAGAGTTATGAAGACATTTTCATTGGGAAAAGTAGAAAGATCAGATTTATGGAGAATGGGCTAGAGGCAAGTAAAACAGAAGGTAGAGAAACCAGTTCAGGAGATAACTGTAGTAATCCAGATAGGAAATCATGAGAGCCTGAACTAAAGCACAGTTATTAGGATGACATAGGAGACAAAATTGAGACTTGTTAATTGAGGTAGAAGCAACTAGCATCTAGCAAGTGACTAGATGGAAGATTAGGAGAGAAATGAAGTTTAGTCCAGGAAGACTTGAGTGATAGTTAGAAAATTGAAGCCATTCGTTAATGTAAGTAGTGAAAAGGGAAAGACGGTTTAGAAGACTGTTAATACATTCTAACTTTTTTAATGACAAGATATACCAAACAGATGTAGCCAGGATTGTTGTAGAGAGTCAAGGAGGGAGCCTATGGAATGACCCAGCTCCAGCAGCAGGGGCTGGCCTGTAGGCTGCTGATTGGGCTGTGTGGGAGGCTGAACTCGTGGTCATCACTTCTGTCTAGTCTGTTCAGGCTGCTATTTCAAAGCACCATAGACTGGGTGGCTTATTAACAACAGAAATTCATTTATCACAGTGCCGGACACTGAAAGTCTGAGATCAAGGCACTAGCAGATTTGGTGTTTGGTGAAGGCCCACTTCCTGGTTCACAGATGATGCCTTCTCACCATGTTCTCATATCATAGAAGGGGCAAGGCAGCTCTCTGGGGATTCTTTACTCAGGGCATTAATCCCGTTCATCTCGACTCTCCCATCATAACCTAATTACCTGCCAAAGGCCACATCTCCTAATACCATCACATTGAGAGTTTAGAAGTTAAACACATGAATTTTGGAAGGACACAAACATTCAAAATGAAAGAATTACCTGCATTATTTTTTAAATTGAGAAGTATCACCCTCCAGGGATGTTAGAGCAATGGTCATCTAATCAAAGAGTGAATCACTGTCTTCTGGAGAGTTATTTAAATTCAGAGATACCCAGACCCCAGCCATATCTTCTCAATCAGTATCTCCAGGGTGGGCCTGGGTATGTCCATCTCCAACAAACTCCCCAGGTGGTCATTATTGCTTCTGCACTTACCTCCCAACGAATCATTTTCTGACCTGCCGCTGCTGTTTTGTTCATTGCTGCCTGGTAATTGTGTGTTGTTTACTGTCAACTTAGCCAATCTTCTGCCCTGCTATTCAAAATATTTTCATTCACTGAGTTCATGTCCTTTGCAGGCACATGGATGAATTGGAAACCATCATTCTCAGCAAACTAACACAGGAACAGAAAACCAAACACTGCTCATAAGTGAGAGTTGAACAATGAGAACACATGGACACAGGGAGGGGAACTTCACACACTGGGGCCTGTCGGGGGTGGGGGGAAAGGGGAGGGAGAGCATTAGGACAAATACCTAATGCATGTGAGGCTTAAAACCTAGATGATGGGGCTGGGCACGGTGGCTCATGCCTGAAATCCCAGCACTTTGGGAGGCCGAGGTGGACAGATCATGAGGTCAGGAGATCAAGAACATCCTGGGCAACATAGTGAAACCCCATCTCTTCTAAAAATACAAAAATGAGCTGGGCATGGTGGCACGCACTTGTAATCCCAGCTACTCAAGAGGCTGGGGCAGGGGAATGGCTTGAACCCAGGAGGTGGAGGTTGCAGTGAGCCGAGATGGCGCCACTGCACTCCAGCCTGGCGAGAGAGCCAGACTGTCTCAAAACAAACAAACAAAAACCTAGATGATGGATTGATGAGTGCAGCAAACTATCATGGCACATGTATACCTATGTAACAAACATGCGCGTTCTGCACATGTATCCCAGAGCTTAAAGTAAAATAAATAATTTTTTAAAAAAGAAAAATTTTCATTCTCAGTACCCCTCCCTTACATATATGAGCATATCTCCTTTTTATCTCCTCCAGCTTACTCTTTCCTCTTTAAATGCAGAAGCTCCCAAAAACCTCTTTGGAAAAAGCACAGGTCACAGATGCATCAGTGACTTACATTTTTTCCTTGGCACTTCCTCAGCCTTGCCTAAATAAACCTCTGTATCTCAATTGAGACTTGCCTCAGTCACTTTTTGGGTTACATGAGGCACTCTTCCCTCCATTTGCCTCACTGCTTTGTAATCCTTTGCGTGATTAGGGTAGAGTCATTAGAGACTCGGCCTTTTAGCTTTTCCCTGTTTGCTGGGTGGGATATGTATACCTCTGGTGCTCTTGTTATTTGGATGTTGGAATACTAGACCACACAATACAACTATGAATTTGAGAAAGGGGAAATCCTCAGAAGCAAGATTCCAGAAGCACCAAGAGCCATCTGGGAGCATTCATAACAGCTGTCCATAACAGCTATTCCAGGAGACTGCAAACAGAAGGTAAGAGCACTCCATGAGATAATGGGAAATAAAATGCAAAAGCTCTCCTCTTCTACTCTACCTTCTCTTAAGAATAGGATATGAGGCCGGGTGTGGTGGCTCACGCCTGTAATCCCAGCACTTTGGGAGGCCAAGCAGGGCAGATCACAAGGTCAGGAGATCAGACTATGCTGGCCAACATGGTGAAACCCCATCTCTACTAAAAATACAAAAGTTACCCAGGCACGGTGGTGTGTGCCTGTAATCCCAGCTACCTGGGAGATGAGGCAGGAGAATCATTTGAACCCGGGAGTCAGAGTTGATAGTGAACTGAGATTGGGCCACTGCACTCCAGCCTAGTAACAGAGTGAGACTCCGTCTCAAAAAAAAAAAAAAAAAAAAAAAAAGAATGGGGTATGAGTAACAGGAGAAAAATTGGAAGAAGATACTGAAGAGATGGAAAGATGCCTATCTTGATAAACTCCAGAAAAAAAAAATTGGCTTATTCACCCACAGCTTCAGCCATCTTATTATGCACAAATAATGCCTGTAGATGTCATGAGATGAAAAAAATATTTTATAAGATTGCACAATGGAGTTCTTCTGCTACCACTAAGGCAACAGGAAAGCCACGGCCACTAAAATTAGTCGGAACGTTGGAGAAGTGAAAGTGCTACTTGCCTCACTTGGTGATTTTGAAGATTAAATAATGTAAGAGAAAACACTGGGAAAATTATAAAGTACTACATAAATATGACTTGGTATTAAAACAATGAAAGATGGCTGGGCACAGTGGCTCACACCTGTAATCCCAGCATTTTGGGAGGCCGAGGCAGGTGGAGTGAAACCCCGTCTCTACTCAAAATGCAAAAAAATTAGCCAGTTGTGATGGCATGCACATATAGTCCCAGCTACTCGGGAGGCTGAGGCAGGAGAATCATTTGAACCCAGGAGGTGGAGGTTGCAGTGAGCCAAGATTGTGCCACTGCACTCCAGCCTGGGCGACAGGGTGAGACTATGTATCAAAAAAAAAAAAAAAAGGCAAGGGCAGGAATATTCATATCTTTTCTGGGAATGGGCAGTGAACTTCTCAGAACTGAAGTGCTACCTTCTTTTTATCTTTTTATGGCTTCCAGTCATTGTGGTGGATTGTCAGCTGTCATAGCAGTGGTGAGAGTGATATTTAGCATGGAAATTAGATTATAATGAAGTTGGAGGTCGTTCAGAGGTCAGGTGGGCTGTTATCTTGGATCCCACTGGTCTTAGCGAGTGTGAACAAAAGGGGAACCTCTGACCTCAGGCCTCTTGTTGCTAAAGATAAACCGAGTTGTCCAACTGTTCAGTCAAGGCTTACAGCCTTATAGATGCCAGATGGGGTAACAGTGCCATCCCAAGATGTGCTGGATTGGCATGTTGATTATTTCAAGTTGAAAACATTGGAGAAATTGTAGTTCAAAAAGGGCTAGCTGACTTGTCCCTTCCTGCATGCAGCAAGACGTAAAGATTCCTATGGGTGGGCTACCCTCCCGCAAACAGGGTGATAAAATAGCCCTTGTTACTAGAGACTGAAAGTTGGGGGCTGCAATGGACCAGAATAAATATATTTAATGAAATACCCTTTATCTTTTTTTTTTTTTTTTTTTTAGACGGAGTCTCACTCTGTCGCCAAGGCTGGAGTGCAGTGGTGCGATATAGGCTCACTGCAAGCTCCGCCTCCTGGGTTCTCGCCATTCTCCTGCCTCAACCTCCCAAGTAGCTGGGACTACAGGTGCCTGCCACCAAGCCTGCCTAATGTTAGCCAGGATGGTCTCTATCTCCTGACATCGTGATCTGTCCGCCTCGGCCTCCCAAAGTGCTGGGATTACAGGCATGAGCCCTTGCGCCTGGTCTTTTTATTATTATTATTATTATTGTTATTATTATACTTTAAGTTATAGGGTACATGTGCACAACTTGCAGCTTTATTACATAGGTATACATGTGCCACGTTGGCTTGCTGCACCCATCAACTTGTCATTTACATTAGGTATTTCTCCTAATGCTAACTGTCCCCCAGTCCCCCACCCACCCACAGGCCCCGGTGTGTGGTAATCCCTGCCTTGTGTCCATGTGTTCTTATTGTTCAATTCCCAACTACAAGTGAGAACATGCAGTGTTTGGTTTTCTGTCCTTGTGATAGTTTGCTGAGAATGATGGTTTCCAGCTTCATCCATGTCTCTGCAAAGGACATGAACTCATCCTTTTTTATGGCTGCATAGTATTCCATGGTGTATATGTGCCACATTTTCTTAATCCAGTCTATCATTGATGGCCATTTGGGTTTGTTCTAAGTCTTTGCTATTGTGAATAGTGCCACAATACAGAAATAACCTTTATCTTTCACTAGTTTTCCACCTTCTCCCATTTGTCTCCTAGTGACTCCCTGTCTTCTAGCCAGATCCCCTTTGTCCTGTCATCTCCTCAAATGTATCATTCCTTGTTTAGAAAGTATAAAAACATCTTGCTGGCCAGGCATGGTGGCTCATGCCTGTAATCCCAGCATTTTGGGAGGCCGAGGCGGGCAGATCATGAGATCAGGAGATCGAGACCATTCCGGCTAACACAGTGAAACTCCATCTCTACTAAAAATACAAAAAGAAATTAGCCAGGCGTGGTGGCGGGCACCTGTAGTCCCAACTACTAGTGAGGCTGAGGCAGGAGAATGGCTTGGACCCGGGAGGCGGAGCTTGCAGTGAGCCGAGACGGCGCTACTGCACTCCAGCCTGGGCCACAGAGCCAAACTCCATCTAAAAAAAAAAAGCAGTTGAATTAGAGGACACCCAGCTGGTGTCCACTGGGGAATATGTTGTCAGAAGCATTGTGTTGACTGAGTGATATGAGTGAAGCATAGAAAAAACACTTTTTTTCCCCTATCTTTCACAAGTATCTTATATGACTTACAAATTATAGATGCTTACTAAGTTGTAGTAATTTTAATTCCTAAAATTTCTTCCATATGGTCAATCATTATTTTTATTTAATGTGTGAACATATTATTTAATCCTTTTGTAATTTTGTTGTTGTTACACTTATTTGGGGATGTGCTTATCAAGACTGAACTTATTTTTTCTTGGATGGAATTCCACCTCATATTCATTTATTATTTTCCTATTGATGGGTTACTTCTGGACACATTATGTAACTGATCCCTGTAAGAATTTGTGCAGTTCTCTAGGGCAGATGTTGTCATCCTCAGTTTTCTGGCAAAGAAACTAAGGTTCAGAGAGGATGGGGTGCAGGTCTCTTGGCCATGATTCATGACTTTCATAAGAAGTAGAGTTGGAATTTTCATAAGAGTTTCTAACTCTGGATTCAGAACTCCTGATTTCAGAATTCCCACACTATGCTCTTCTTGGTATCTTTCCTCTTGGTGAATAAAAACTTTGGCTACTTCTAGGTTGTACAGAGTAAGGCATTTATCTGAATGAAACAGATGGATGGACAGTCCGTAATTCTAAACCTTTTGTGCTGTATAATGTTATTCAATAAATTGTCAATAAATGCTCTGTATATGAAAAAGCACTCACTTTCTAGAAAATCTCAAGTGATAAGTGCGGTCCCCAGACTAGCACCAACAGCATTGTCTGAAAACTTGTTAGAAAAGCAAATTCTCAGGCCTCACCCTCAGATCTGCTTAATCAGAAGTCCTGAGGCTGGAGCCCAGCAATTTGTGTTTTCACCCTCTAGGTGATTCTCATGAACACTCAAGTTTAAGAATCACTTCCATAGTGTATTTCAAGGAAGACCTGACATCCTGTAACTAAAGAAATCATGCCCCAGTGTTTCTTCCCCAGCCAGAGTTTGAATTTCCACTAAATATCATGCTTTATTGTAAGCAAATACTGAGCAAAGGAAGGAAATAGAATTTGATGTCCATATTTACCTGGAAAGAGATTATATTTTTCTGCCTTGTATGTAAAAAGTTAAAGATAAATACGTATTTTTAAGGAGATAGTTCCCATATAAGGAGCTTAATGATTATGTTTTGGTTATTAAAGGTCTTTCTTCCTCTATTCTTTTTTGTTTCATTTATTTATTTTGTACAAATTTGAGGCAAACAACTACAGTTTTGTTGCATGGATATATTGTATTGAGGTGAAGTCTGGGTTTTTAGTGTAATCATCACCCAAATAGTGTATATTATACCCATTAAGTAATTTCTCATCCCTCACTCCCCACCCACCCTCCAACCTTTCTGAGTCTCCAATGGCTATTATCCCACACAGTTCATCTGTATGTATTATTTGGCTCTCATTTATTTTTATTTTTAATGGCTGAATTATATTTTTTTCTTTTTTGAGATGGAATCTCACTCTGTCGCCCAGGCTGGAGTGCAGTGGGGCATCTCGGCTCACTGCAAGCTCTGCCTCCTGGGTTCACGCCATTCTCCTGCCTCAGCCTTGTGAATCACTGGGACTACAGGCGCCCGCCACCACGCCTGGCTAATTTTTTCTATTTTTTCTTTTAGTAGAGACGGGGTTTCACCGTCTTAGCCAGGATGGTCTCGATCTCCCGACCTCATGATCCACCTACTTTGGCCTCCCAAAGTGCTGGGGTTACAGGCATGAGCCACCGCACCCAGCCTATGGCTGAATCATATTTCATTTGTGTGTATGTGTGCATGTATATATAGATGATGTATATATATGATGTATTATATATACATAAATGATGTATTTATGTATATATGATGTATATATGTGTATGTGATGTATATATGTATATAATGTATATATGTGTATTTATATATATAAATGTGAGATATATATATATATTCTTTATCCAATAATCCATTGATGGACGCTTAGGTTGATTCCAGATCTTTGCTATTGTGAGTAGTGCTGCTACAAGCATATCAGTGCAGGTTTATTTTTGATACAATGATTTATTTTCTTGCTGGATGTGTACCCAGTAGTGGGATTGCTGGATCAAATAGACGTTCTATTTTTAGTTTCTTGAGAAATTGCCAGTTTTCCATAGGGGTTGTACAAATTTACATTCCCACCAACAGTGGAAAAGCATTCCATTTTCTCCACATTCTTGCTAGCATTTGTTATTTTTTGCCTTTTTGATAATAGCCGTTCTAACCAGAGCAAGATGATATCTCATTGTGGTTTTAAGTTGCATTTCTCTGATGATTAGTAACATTGGGCACTTTTTCATATGCCTGTTGAACATTTCTGTCTTCTTTGAAAACTATCCATGCCTTTTGCTCACTTTTTAATGAGATTGTTATTTTTGTTGTTGAGTTGTTTGAGTTCCTTGCAAATTCTGCATATCAGTCCTGTGTTGGATGCATAGTTTACAAATATTTTCCCCATTCTGCAGGTTATCTGTTCACTCTGTTGATTATTTCTTTTACTGTGTAGAGTTTTTGGCTAGGCACAGTGGTTCACACCTGTAATCTCAGCACTTTGGGAGGCCAAGGCGGGTGGATCACAAGGTCAAGAGATCGAGACCACCCTGGCCAACATGGTGAAACCCCGTCTCTACTAAAAATATAAAAATCAGCTGAGTGTGGTGGCACGCACCTGTAGTCCCAGCTACTCGTGAGGCTGAAGCAGGAGGATCGCTTGAAACTGGGAGGTGGAGGTTGCAGTGAGCCGAGATCATACCACTGCACCCCGGTCTAGCAGCAGGAAGTATTATAATTAGATTTTTAATAAGAAACAGTATTTGAATTATATCTACTATTAAGCTTTACTTCCAGGAAAATGGGCTTTAATCTTGGGCTGCCCCAAGCTGAAGCTCTCACTGTTTCAGAAGCAACGCTGTCAGTCATATTTCTGACCAGAAATGGGAGTAGATTCATTGTGATTTTGCTACGCAATTATGGTTCCATTATGTTCCATTACAGCAGGAACATTGCCAACTTTAGCATCTGCAAATAAAACGACTAATGAACACACAATAAAAGTTGTGTTTCCTGTCTCACGATCTAAGCTGGGACCCAAGACTAAGCTAAGGAAAAGAAAAATATGACACATGCAAATAAACGGGTGTGTGAGTGTGCGCGCGTGTATGTGTGTTGAGTTATCCAGGTTGTGCCCCAACCTAGATGGTGAGGAGCTGAAAGACTGCTACAGTTGGATTCAAATGCTAGTTCTTCCATTTCCTAGCTGTGTAAGCATAAGCAGCTTCCTTCATGTTTTGAAATCCTGAGTGTCAATGCAGTATACTAACCTCCTGTGAGATTCTTTTGAAGGATATTAGCTCATGGATAAGAATGAATGTCAACAACCGTCTAAGAACTCAACACAATGTGACAGATATTGCAGATTGGCCCACTCTGCTCCCCTGCTACCTCTTTGTCATTTGCTTTATCAAATACCTCAAACAAAAATGTTCAAGGAAATATTCCCAGACTCTTTGCCAGTTCTGGTTCTTCAAGTGATTTCGTTTCTACCCAGCAGATGCATCTGAATAAGATTTGGATGGCAGAGCACAGAAGTTGAACTGCTGCTGCTGCTGCTTCTCCTGCTGCTGCCAATCACCATTATGAAGGCATGTGATTGTTCCCCAGCAGCTGTCCTAACAACTTCAGCATCCAGACCCTAGTTTATTGTCTGTCAAGGGGGCAGTAAATTAGGACAGCTACTTAGCACAGATCACAGAAGCACTTGTTGCCAGCAGTTCTAGCAGATTCCTCAGCTTCCTTTAGTAGTGACAGAGGCAGCAGTCCTTCGGAGAACCACTTCTGGGGTGGTGGTGTTATTCCTGGAAGCTCAGCTGGAAGCTGGCCCCTCCAACCCGCCCAGTGACTATGTAAGCACTAAATCTCCGAATTAAAACTCAGTCTGCTTAAATTAGCCAGAATGGTTTCTATTTTCTACAGCTGAGCTCTGATCAATGTGAGAGAGTAAGGTTTTAAAGAAAATAAGCTTTAAAAACAAATACAAAAAACATATCTTGCTATAGGATATGTAAGTTTTGTTATCCAGGAATAGCATTTCTGGATACTTGTCCTGCCCAGTATCTTTTGAATATCTTCTCTGCATTTTGATGCATTCCCACATTATAAGTCTGCCTTCCCAAAGGAAAATTAAAGACAAAAACTTTCCCCCAGGATCTCTTGTAGTGAGAGGTGTGAGTATGAAACTTATATTCTAGAAATGAAATATACCTGCATGAGGTCTGGATGCAGAAGAGTGGCCCATGAGGAGGTGACTGAGCGCAGAGAGATGTATCACTTGTCAAGTGTGAAAGTTTGAAGTGATGGGGCATAAGGTCCTGTGCCAAGCATGATCAGTACGTAGCAACAGGAATGCTGTTTTTGCTGTAACCGTCTGCAGCGTATAGAGTTGGATGTTCTTTCTGGCTATGTTGCTCCTTGCCAAGTAGCATCCACGCCTACTTTTCAGGATCTCTTAGACAGTCTTTGAGGTACCTAATATCCTTTCATAAATCCCAATTGGCTTAAGCTAGCCAGTGTGAATTCCATTGTTAGCAACTGAAAATCCTGATTGATAAAAAGGTAATTGCATAGTCTCTTTGTCTCATGCTCTTTACCCAGCTTTTCTCTGTAGCTCTATAATATCTCACCATGCTTATAGAATTGTATAATTTTGAGCCAGAAGATATCTTGGAAAAAATATCCAGTAACCCAGTAACCACACCACCACCTGACATTTTATAGATGTAGAATCTTAAGTACAGAAAAATGAATTGACCTGAAAAATAGATCTGGATTCAGAGTCAAAACCAGGTCTCTTTAGTACCAGTTTGGTGTTTGTTTCACTATTCAACACTTTCTACCAGACAGAATCTGCTGAGCTAAAAATCCAAGAAAATGATATATACCAGAGAACTGGATATAAGAGCTTTAAGGGGTCTTTAGGAATGCCTTAAATAAAGTATTCTTATAAAGGAATATAGAATTATACTCTCAGTCCAGTAATATCCAACTTCAATATTTTAATAAGCACTTTAAAAGTACTTTTTGCTCTAGAACTCTCAAAATGTTGAATCAGAAATCTACCCCTTTAACAATGGCAGATGACAGCTTATAACATGTAGCAACCTGCAATCATCTCTGAAATTACTCATGGTTTTCCAAATTAAACTCTGTAGTGCATTCATACTGTGTGCAAAGGATATATCATGATTGATTGATAAATTTACGGTAGCAAATCTTAATTGTAGGTTCATTCCAAGTTAGCAGTTAAACTACTTAGTGATTTGCATAATGCAAACCTCAAAATTCTTCTATTTATACTTAATAAGAGTTTTATTTTAAAAGTATTACATTCTCATTGTTAAAAATCATGGAAGTGTATAAAGCAAAGATATTAAAGGCATTCTGCCATATCTCAGTTCTCAGGCTGCTATGGATTTTACTGACTTTATAATGTCTACCACTTGAATATTCCCATAATGACCTCTAAAGACAGAGTGTGTGGGTTTAAGTTCTGGCTCTCTTATTTTCTAGCTATTCATGATCTGAGAACCTCAGCTCTTGTGTGTCTGTTTCATCATCTATAAAACAAAGACAATAACAGTACCTGCCTCTTAGGGTTATTGTTGTATTAAACGTGATCATACCTCTAAAATGCTTAGGACAGTGCCTGGTGCATTTGGGTCAGTAAATGTTATCCAGTTTATTTAATGATGTATTGCTGCTTGAATTTTTTTTAACATACAACATTGCAGAAGGAGAACTTTGTATCCTTTACACATCGATGTATCAGTTAAACTCACCTAACGAGAAGCACTGATAATCTAAATTATAAGAGCAAGAATATTTGAGCAGGCATCAAACAATGACAGGTGCACTACAGTGTCCCGAATACACAATCTGTGTTCACATCCTTCTCTTCCCCAGCTCACCGCTTATTTGTTTATAAAACCAAAGCTTTGTTAATTTGACATTCAGATACTCATTCTTTTTTACCTTTGGAATTCTTTCCAGTGCAGCTAGTATAGAGGCCAGGAGGCAAGAAGTGTTTTAGGAGAAAACATACACACAAAATCTTGCTCCCTATAGCCCAAACCTATTGAGGGAAGGCAAATGTGCTATATTTCATTGATATGACACCCACTTGCCTGTGGACCAAGTCCAGCGCTGGGCACCTAGAAAGAATGGGAAGATTCCTAAGATTTAATCCTTGCCCCAAGAGAAACTCACAGTTTGGTAAAGGAAGCAAAGACACAGCATGAAGGAATACAACAGAAAAAAGTTGGAGTGGGGACCTGAGGGAGGTGAGAGAAGAGGCTCACTAAATAAAGCCTAGAGCTGGTGTCTTGGTCTTCTCCAAAGGAGGCATCTGTTAGTCCATCATCCGGGTGTGACCAGTGATGATTAGCTCACTTGGGCCTGAAAATGGGAGACTAAGTACGATGGAGAAGAAGTTGCTTAAAAATACTTATTTTTACTTCTTTCCTGAAGTATACATAATTATAGTAGAAAATTTAGTGGAAAATTAAAAAAAAAAAAACACACACAGACAGGTAAATATAGCCATCAGTCTCATTCCAGAAGTGATCATGGATCATGCCTTGATGTATTGTCCCAATTTTCTTTGTTTGTTTGTTTGTTTTTGTTTGTTTGTTTGTTTTGAGACGGAGTCTCCCTCTGTCGCCCAGGCTGGAGAGCACTGGTGCTATATTGACTCACTGCAAGCTCCACCTCCTGGTTCACGCCATTCTCCTGCCTCAGCCTCCCCAATAGCTGGGACTACAGGCGCCCGCCACCACACCCAGCTAATTTTTTTGTATTTTTAGTGAAAAAGGATTTCACGGTGTTAGTCAGGATGGTCTCGATATGCTGACCTCGTGATCCGCCCACCTCGGCCTCCCAAAGTGCTGGGATTTCAGGCGTGAGCCACCAAACCCATCCCTGCCAATTTTCTAAGAAACAGTATGTTTTTCACTCTCTTTTCTCCGTCCTCCTTTCCCCCACTTCCTATTTAGCTCTTTTGAAATGTAATTATGGCTTTTTACTTCTTCACTGGACAATTTTTACAGGGCAGGTTAATCTACTCTGTGTGCTTAGAAACTCCAGAGTGGGACCGAGCGCGGTGGCTCACGCCTGTAATCCCAGCGCTTTGGGAGTCCAAGGCAGGCGGATCACGAGGTCAGCAGATCTAGACCATCCTGGTTAACACAGTGAAACCTCGTCTGTACTAAAAAATACGAAAAATTAGCCGGGCATAGTGGCGGGTGCCTGTAGTCCCAGTTACTAGGGAGGCTGAGGCAGGAGAATGGCGTGAACCCGAGAGGCGGAGCTCGCAGTGAGCAGAGATCGCACCACTGCACTCCAGCCTGGGCGACAGAGCAAGACTCCAACTCAAAAAAAAAAAAAAAAAAAAAAACCCTCCAGAGTGGAACTTTAACCCACCAGAGGTTGCCCTGACAGGTAACAGTTGATTTCCAGCCCAAGGTATGCCCACTAGAGTTTTTGGCCACCTTTACAACCTATTTCTGTCCAAGAAGATGCCACCTAAACTGCCCAGTAGATAGGGCACTGAAGCAACTGTACAGAACCCCGACCTGCTCACTTCTACTCCTGCTTTAAAAGCACCCCACTTTCTGCTCCAAAAGCAAAGTGGTCTCCTTAATGTAGGAAACTTGTACTTCTTCCCCTAAGCTAGCTTTGGAATAAAAAGTCACTTTAGACCTTGTTCTTGTTAATTGGGCTGTGCAAGCAGTGAGCAACTGAACCTGCATTTCAGTGGCATGTGTATACATATGTACTTGAAATAATTTTTTAAAAATCTCTTATGAGAAATATAAGGGATAAATTTAGGGGCAACTCATTACATGTGTTCTTTTTCTCCCCTACATTTTCCCTTAACTATATTGAATGTCTTACTATGTTACTTGAAATTACAATTTTAATGGCTGTATAATAGTTGATCAGATATATAAACTATAATGTATGTAATGAATCCTCAGTCATTGGACATTCAATGTCACCATTCTGTCACTTGAGGGAATACCCTTGTTTTCTTTAACGTCCTTGATTATTTCCTTAAGCTAAATTTTTAAGAATGGAAATGCCAAGTCTAAAGTTTACACATTTTAAAGTCAAAATTTGGTTTGTTATTAAAGCGGCAACCTTTTTATTGTATAATATATACAACATAAAATTTACCTTTTTACCGTTTTTTAAGTATAGTTCAGTGACATTAAATATATTTATGTTGTTGTACAACCTCACCACCATCCATCTCCAAAACTTTATCATCCCAAACAAAAACTCTAAAAATATTAAACAATAACTCCCCTTTCCCTACTCCCCTCGGCCCCTGGTAACCTGTACTCTACTTTCTGTTTCTGTAAGTTTGCCTTCTCTAGGTTCCTTATATAAGTGGACTTATAAAATATTTTTTGTCTAGTGTTTGACTTGTTTCACTTAATATCATGTTTCCCTGGTTCTTCCATGTTATAGCATGTATCAGAGCTTCTGTCTCTTTAAGGCCAAATAATATCCCATTGTATGTATAGTCCACATTTTATCTATTCATCTGTCCATGGACATTTGTGTTGTTAAGCAGCCACTTTTATATGATGTGTAGAAATTAGAACCTCTGTTT
>NW_012111364.1:10195249-10243281 GCF_000951035.1 Colobus angolensis palliatus
CTCGGCCTCCCAAAGTGCTGGGATTACAGGCTTGAGCCACCGCGCCCGGCCGGTTCAAAATCTTAAACATAGAGTTATCATATGACCTAGCAATTCCATACTTGGGCGTATATCCCCCCAAAATTAGAAGCATAAAAAACAATGCATGAATATCCATTACAGCATTATTTATAGTAAGCAAAAAAGGAAACAACTAAATGTCCATCAGTTGGTAAGTAGCTAAATAAAATACGTGGTATACTTATACACAATATGTTATTTGACAATGAAAAAAAGTACTGAAACATGCTACTACATAGACGAACGTTGAAAGCCTTATTCTGATGTAATAATTTGATGTACAGATTATTTCATCACCCAGGTAATGAGCGTAGTATCCAGTGCTTTTCTGATTCTCTCCATCCTCCCACCCTATACCCTCAAGCAGGCCCTGGTGTTTATTGTTCCTTTTCTGGTGTCCATGTGTGCCCAAGGTTTAGTTCCCATTTATACATGTGGTATTTGGTTTTCTGTTCCTGTGTTAATTTGCTTAGGATAATGACCTCCAGCTGTATTCATGTTGCTGCAGAGAACGTGATCTCATTCTTTTTTATGGCTGCATAGTGTTCCATGGTATATATGTGACATGGTTTCATTATCCAGCCCACTGTTGATGGGGCATCTAGGTTGATTCCATGTGTTCAATACTGTAAATAGTGCTGCAGTGAACATACCCAGGCGTGTGTTTTTATGGAAGAGCAATTTCTATTCCCTTGGATATATACCCAGTAATGGGATGCTGCGTTGAATGCTAGTTACGTTTTAACTTCTTGGAGAAGTCTTCAAACTGCTTTCCACAGTGGTTGAACTAATTTATATTCCCACAGCAATCTATAAACATTCCCTTCCTCTACAACCTTGCCAGCATCTGTAATTTTTTGACATTTTAATAATAGCTATTCTGATTGATGTGAGATGGCATCTCGTTGTTACTGTGATTTGCATTTCTTTCATGATTAATGATGTCGAGCTTTTTCTTATATGCTTGTTGACCAAATGTATGTCTTTGTTTGAGAAATGTCTTTTCATGTCCTTTGCCCATTTTTAAATGGAGTTGTTTGTTTTTTGCTTGTTAATTTGTTTGATTTTGTTATAGTTTATGCATGTTAGACCTTTGTTGAATTAATAGTTTGAAAATTTTTCTCCCATTCTGTAGGTTGTCTGTGCCCTCTGTTGATAGTTTCTTTTGCTGTGCAGAAGGTCTTTAGTTTAATTAGGTCCCACTTGACAATTTTTGGTTTTGTTGCAATTGCTTTTGGAGTCTTCATCATAAAATCTTTGCCAAGGCCTATATCCAGAATGCTAGTTCCTAGGTTTTCTTCAGGAGTTTTTATAATTTTGTGGTTTTTTGGTTGTTGTTTTGTTTTGTTCTTTGTTGTTGTTTTTGAGACAGAGTCTTGCTCTGTCACCCAGGCTGGAGTGCAGTGGTGCAATCTTGGCTGACTGCAAACTCTGCCTCCCAGGTTCAAGCAATTCTCCTGCCTCAGCCTCCCGAGTAGCTAGAATTATAGGCCCTTGCCACCACGCCCAGGTAATTTTCTGTGTTTTTAGTAGAGACGGGGTTTCACTGTGTTAGCCAGGATGGTCTTGATCTCCTGACCTGGTGATCCACCTGCCTTGGCCTCCCAAAGTGCTAGGATTATAGGTTTCAGCCATCGCACCTGACCTATAGTTTTGTGTTTTACATTTATGTCTTGAATCCATCTTGAGTTGATTTTTGTATATGGTGTAAGGAAGGGGTCCTGTTTCAGTCTTCTGTGTATGACTGGCCAGTTATCCCAGCACCATTTATTGAATAGGGAGTCCTTTCCCCATTACTTGTTTTTGTCAGATTTGTCAAAGATCAGATGGTTGTAGGTGTGTGGCATTATTTCTGGGCTCTCTGTTCTGTTCCATTGGTCCACGTGTCTGTTTTTGTACCAGTACCATGATATTTTAGTTACTGTAGCACTGTAGTATAGTGTGAAGTTTGACAGCATGATGCCTCCCAGCTTTGTTCATTTTACTTAGGATTGCCTTGGCTATGGCTTTTTGGGTTCCATATGAATTTTAGAATAGTGTTTTCTAATTCTGTGAAAAATGTCATTGGTTGTTTCATAGGAATAGCATTAAATCTGTAAATTGAAACAGCCACTTTTAAATCAATTGATGTGGACCCACTGACCTGATAGACAAAGTCCAGTTTTCCAGTTTTGTGTTTTGTCTGAGCCCACTTCATCTGTGTTGTGATAAAACTGAAAGGAGCTATCACAGTTTACTAGTTTCTTAGGTGGAAGGGAGTCAATTACTTCAAATCAAAATGTGAAATAATATTTTTTTAAAAGCCACCTGATCCAAGTGAACCAAGCGTAATTTTAGAAGCCTGGTTTAGAATTAGAAAAATACATTATTTAAGAAAACATTATTGGCCGGGCACAGTGGCTCACCCCTGTAATCCCAGCACTCTGGGAGGCCGAGGTGGGCAGATCACAAGGTCAGGAGATCGAGACCATCCTGGCTAACACGGACTCCATTAAAAATACAAAAAATTAGCCGGGCGTGGTAGCGGGCGCCTGCAGTCCCAGCTACTCGGGAGGCCGAGGCAGGAGAATGGCGTGAACCTGGGAGGCGGAGCTTGCAGTGAGCCGAGATTGCACCACTGCACTGCAGCCCGGACGACAGAGAAAGACTATGTCTAAAAAAAAAAAAAAAAAAAGAAGAAAAGAAAAGATTATTGATGATGTATATTGAGTTAGAGAAATTATATAGATCTTTATCAGAAGAATGATGTGTATTTTGGTATGTTTTGTGTATTAGGTGTTTCATAGCTGTACATTAGAGTCTAATCAATTTTAACAGAAACTAAAAATTTAGATTTAATCAAAAGAACAAATATACTCATTTCACTCATTTGGGTTAAAGCTAGTAGCAATATTTCAATCTTAAGATAATCCCCTTCAAAAGCCTTCAATAGAGAATACCAGAAAAAGAATATTGATAATTGTTAGCTAAGGAATATAAAGGAATTCATTATTCTGTTCCCTTTAGTTTTGCATAAGCTTGATGTTGTTGATACTTAAAATTTTGAAAGAATTTAAAAAATTTACATGGACTTAGGCAATAAACCAATACCATCTTGCTTGGACAACAGTGCAATGTGTTGATTATTTTTTTCCCTAGAAAACCAGTGTTTTGCAATGGTTTTCCTACTGTGAGTGAGAACTTTGATGCAATGCTGGTTTGGTATCCAAGTCTTTTTCTTTTCTATGTAATCATATGAGGGATTGGTACAACAAAAACAGCTGCCCTCAAGAGACTTGACAGATGTGTTCAGAGTGAGCGCTCTATAAGCACTGAAATCTAATCTGTTTCCAAAGCAGTACCACTTGCAGCAGAGTCCCTAATAAACCATCTCGGTTAATTTGTGAAACTGGAGAAGCTATGCAAACATGTGCATCAACCAAATAAACACTACAAGATTGTTAAAAAATAGAATTCCAGGGCATCTATTAGATATAATTTTAAAGCCTTTACTTAGCTTTTACGTGTTGAACAACTTGAAAGGTTGGCAGGTTTGAAAACTGATGGTCTTCATCTCAGGGCAGGAAAAGTAATATGTTTTTGAGTAACGTTTATTTCCTGTCAAGTCCTCACCTATATTAAGTACCTTAAACTGTACACTCTTACATGAGAGATGAAAGTGCTAATTTTAAGGACATAACAATACAACTAAAATTATGAGTGATTCCAGCTTCTGCTAATAGTTAGAACCCTTTGAAGGATATGGCACAATAGATGGGAGTGATGGATGAAGAAAATGTTGGTCTTTTATTCAGTGATTTAGTGGGCTTAAATTAGGTTGAATCTCATATTAATAATTCTGAGAATAGTAAAGACCAAAGATGGGCCTTGGAAGATTTGAGGCCAAAAATATGGAACCCTATTTTAAGTAAGTATTTTTACCAAAATCAAGGCAAATGCTGGGAGATATAGAACCTCATTTTTAAAAGAAATTTATCTAGAAACTCATGTAAGTATGTGGGGTTAGGAATTTATGACCAATTAGTCCTAATACTGTACTGAGGACTCACTTTGTGTGGACCATGAGAGCGTTGTACTAGGGCTTAGGGCAATATACTAACGAAAGTGGCATTATCTCTGCCTTCAAATTAATCTGCAAGTACAGAAATGAGTTCTGAAAAGAGAAAACCCTCAGTCTGAAACACACACGGACACACACATGCACACACAGGTTTGTCTTTCGGCTTGGGTCTATATAATTTAGGTGAAGATTTTATTTCTTTTTTTTTTGAGACAGAGTCTCGCTCTGTCACCCAGGCTGGAGTGCAATGGCACTATCTCAACTCACTGCAACCTCTTCCTCCTGGGTTCACATGATTCTCCCGTCTCAGCCTCCCGAGTAGCTGGGATTATAGGCACCTGCCATCACGTCCAGCTAATTTTTATATATTTTTAAAGATGAGGTTTCACCATGTTGGCCAGACTGGTCTTGAACTCCTGACCTCAGGTGATCCACCCACCTCAGTCTCCCAAAATGCTGGGATTACAGGTGTGAGCCACCACATTCAGCCAGGTGAAGATTTTCTTTAGGGCAGCCTTAGAATTGTAGATGCCAAGTGATAGAAATGTAACATAAATTAGCCTAAGTAGAAAACATCTGGCAAATTCTGAACCACAGAAAAGGCAGGGGAGGAACTGAGCTGAAGACAACTGAACCGGGATTAGACTCTGTCAGATTTTTCTTTTTCAACCTTTCATTGATTCATTCTCTCTCTCTTCCTCTGTCTCTGTGTGTGTGTGTGTGTGTGTGTGTGTGTGTGTGGTGAGAGTGTGTTAAAATTTACATAAGAAAATGTACCATTTTAACCATTTTTAAGTATACAATTCAGTGGTATTATGTTCACAATATTATGCAACCTTCACAACTAAGCATTTCCAGACCTTTTCTATCATCCTAAACAGAAACCCTGTACTCGTTAACAATAATTCCCTATTCCTCCCTACTTCCAGCCCCTGGTAACCACTATTCTACTTTCTGTCTCTATAAATTGTGTATTCGAGGTACATCATATAAATGAAATCATAAAATACTTGTTCTTTTGTGTCTGGCTTATTCTACCTAGCATAGTGTTTTCAAGCTTCATTTATGTTGTAGTATTGAGGCAGAAATTAGAGAAAGAAGAAAATAAAATTAAAATGAGAAAAATAAGTTCTCCTTTGTTAGGCTGACTCACTCCAAAAGGCAGTAACAGGCACAGCCCAGACCAAGGAAAAGTCTTGATAACACTATCTAAGAAGCTAGGGCTCAAAGGAAGTGCTCTGGAGACTCTCTCAGCACTCCTTCAAAATAGGGAGAAGAGAAACAAATTTTCCTTTCTCTTATGATTCTGTTTTTCATCTAAGCAGCACAGTGAAGATCATGAGATGCCTGAGCAAGCCTGGGTTGCAGCCACCTAGGCACTGTAGTGAAGGTTATGAGCTAAGCCCATGCAAGGCACAAGAGCAAGCCTGGATAACAGCCATCTGGGCCACATAGCAAAAGCTATATGTAAGCCTGAGTTATGAACCTTTCATAGTATGATTAACTGCTTTTGTTCTGCTTCTGTATCCTTGCTTTTGTGCCACCGTAAGCTTGTTTCAAGCTAGCCCACCTCCTTTTAGAAATGTGTATAAAAGTCAAGTGCTGTCTTTGTTCTGGTCCCAGTCTTTGGATGTTAATCCACTGGCTCTGAGTGCACTCAACAAATCCTCCTATTTCATCCAGTGGTCTCTCTGGCCCTCCTGATTCCTGCAACAGTATGTATCAAAGTTTTACTTTTTATGGATGAATGCTGTTCCATTGTAGGTATGTTCCACATTTTTTTTGTGTGTGTATGTACATTCAATGTTTATTACAAGTAATTGGCGATGCAATGAGACAGTGCTCACATGGCATAGTCATAGTCATAACAAGGCTTAAAAGCATATACAAGTGAAAGTATAAAGCATGAAGACATGTTTACATACTTACAAGTACTTAGAAAAGTGGTGCTGGACAACTATAGAGCTTTAAAAATTTAGGACCAACTAATGCCCTTTTACCTCATTCAACTCTCAATTTTTTGTATGAAAGGTGAGGTCAGGAGTTTGAGACCAGCCTGGCCAACATGATGAAACCCCATCTTTACTAAACATACAAAAAAAAATAGCCAGGTGTAGTTGTGGGCTCCTGTAATCCCAGTAATCCCAGCTACTTGGGATTGAGGCAGGAGAATTGCTTGAAGCCGAGACAAGGAGGTTGCAGTGAGTCGAGATCGTGCCACTGCACTCCAGCCTGGGCAACAAGAATAAAACTCCATCTCCAAAAAAAAAAAAAAGAAAGAAAAGTTTGTTTTAATTTTTTTTTTTTCTTTGAGATGAAGTCTGGCTCTTGTGCCCTGGGCTGGAGTGCAGTGGCGCAATCTTGGCCCACTGCAACCTCTGCGTCTGGGGTTCAAGCAATTCTCCTGAGTCAGCCTCCCGAGTGCCAGGATTACAAGCGTCTGCCATCACACCCGGCTACTTTTTGTAGTTTTAGTAGAGATGGGGTTTCACCATGTTGGCCAGGCTGGTCTTGAATTCCTGACCTCAGGTGATCTGCCTGACTTGGTCTCCCAAAGTGCTGGGATTACAGGTGTGAGTCACCATGCCTGGCCTCTTTTTAAATTTTTGTAAGACTTCTGTTAATTAGGCAATGCCATGGAAAGAAAAGAAGACACTGTAAAGTTTGTAGCACTTCTCCATGGAGGGAAGGCATAGGGAAGCAAAATAAAGTTGGTTTTCACAAGCACTGCAGAAGGAACATTCATACTTCATACAATGACTTTATACACAACACTTTGTGAAGAGAGCAACATGTTTACTGTAAGATACTGTTATGAAGAATCCCTGGCAAAATAACATTTCCACTTTATTTTGGGGCATCAAAAACCATCCAACTAAGTGATTGTGTCCACAAAAATTTATCTCAGGAGTCAAATGTGCCTTTATCTTAAAAATTACATGCTTGCTATTATGAAACAATCCTGTTTCTCATTCCAGGTTCAGAATGCTTAAGAAATAACTTTTAGTGTAAACAGCATCATTCCAATTTAGTCATTTAAAATAATCTGTATTCTCCCTCCACCCCTTTTTTAAGGTATGTAGTTTCCAATGGGAGTCTTTGATATAAATCTGCTTTCTAAAGTTTCAACAAGGCTAAGTTTCCATTCATTCAATATGTGACAGGTCAATTCCCTTTACTCTTATGTATACTGAAATGTTCACTAGTCTTTGGTTTTATAAAATGAGGTTTCACATTATAATTTAAGAATTTCCTTGTCAAATATAGTAATTAATAAATGTATATTGCCCAATTGTTTCATTTTACATGTATACAGATATGTCATTTTCATATGTGTATATAATGATTAAGAGAAACTGACCTATAAACTTTAAAATATCCAGAAAAGTCATCTTTTTCTGCCCCATTCATATTTAAGTCCTTTAACTTATCACTTGATTAACCAAAGTTCCTTCTTAAAAAATTGTATATGGCTGGATGCAGTGGCTCAAGCCTGTAATCCCAGCACTTTGGGAGGCCAAGGTGGGCAGATCACGAGGTCAGGAGATCAAGACCATCCTGGCTAACATAGTGAAACCCCATCTCTACTAAAAATACAAAATATTAGCTGGGCGTGGTGGCAGGCACCTGTAGTCCCAGCTACTCAGGAGGCTGAGGTAGGAGAATGGCGTGAACCCAGGAGGCAGAGTTTGCAATAAGCCGAGATCACGCCACTGCACTCCAGCCTAGGCAGCAGAGCGAGACTGTGTCTCAAAAAAAAAAAAAAAAAAAAATCGTATTGGCTTAAATGAAGTAGCTTAGAAAAACAGTAATGCTGACAAGACATCATCTTACACCATTAGCTAACATGGACATGAAGCCAGGGGCCATCTACAGTGTGTGAAATGCCACAGGAAGTCATCAACAAGGAGGAGAGTTATGTCAGTCCAGTTTCTTTAAGAACTCTGTGTGGGGTTTAAGCTGCCTCCTGCGGTAGATAAGCCTGGGCAATTGCCTTAAGGACATTTTTCTTGGAGGTTTCCTAACTTCCCCTCCGAAAAGAACTCATCCAAAATAAAATAAACCTCTTCAAAATTAAAGATGATATCAAGTTCACATACACTGCCAAAATACTTGTCAAATAATTCCATGTAATGATGAATCGTTTCTAGGGTAGTTAGTTCATTGCCCTGATTCGCAGTAGCACAGCAAATATACAAACGGCATATCTTTTGTAAACAATCTTCAGATATCTTCACATTTTAGGTTTCTGTGCTAAAGTGAACAAGTTCTCTTGTAATATTTTCCTTCTCTTTGTCCAATAGCTGGATATACCATTTTTGCAGTTGAGGCTTTCCCTGACAACTTTTAATAAAAAGCAGCATAAACTGCATGGTTGTCTCAGGTTGCCAGTGCGCAGGAGGTCCGCCTGTGGCAACAGGTTCTGAGGGGAAGCCAGTTACCATGCTGAGGAAGAGAAGCGGCCATGTTGCTGTGAGGAGGGGACCTGGTTGACCCACATTTTCTTTATACATTCATCTGTTGAAGGACATTTGGATTGTTTCTACCTTTTGGTTATTGTGAATAATGCTGCTATGAACCTTGGTGTACAAGTATCTGAGTCCCTGCTTTGCATTGTTTTGGGTATATGCCTAAGAGTAGAATTGCTGGACCACATGGTAATCCCACATGTAACTTTTTGAGCATTCTTTCTCTTTCACATTTGCTTCATTATCTCTGAATAACATTTCCACAATAGTATAAACGCAGCTCCGGCATCTCCAGGTTCACAACATCATAGTATTTAGACCGGAGAAGAGAGATTATCTTCCTCTAACAAAGGGTTAAAAACCTGGGAAGGACATTTAATTGGCTAAGTTGTCTCTTCAACTCTTATCTAAAACAGTCACTGAAGGTCAGTGAATATCAGGGATGGTGTGTGGAGATGTGATTATTGGAGAGTCCTAGGATTAACCTCATCGAACTAGGTAGAGTCAGGTTCCTTACCTCATCGCTGGGGAAATGCAATCATGAAGAAAGGACAGTTCCCATCTGGGACATGTGTCTAAATCTGGCAGGAAGGGAATACAATTCCCAGAAAGAAGGGAGGGGTTGCCTGCACATGGCTACTAGAGAAATACTTGTGAGCTAAGTGACCATCCCAAATCTGCAAACATCAAAAGTTTTGTTTCATTGTTGTAGTTTGTGGTTAATATAATCAGTCAAGGTAGGTTTGTATACCGCACCCTCCCAACCCCCACCAAAGAAAGGAACCTGTCTGAAACGTAGGACATTTCATGGAATAATTCATAGTAAATCTCTTTAAACACTTGTTTAACAAGTACAGTGACATTTTTCAGGGGAAAAGCCTGTGAAAACCACTTCATATAGATAAACAGTTGATGGTTGTATTTTTAAAAATCTGTTTTCAATATGAGCTTATATTTCGGCTTGAGTGCCTTCATGGATACATTTCCAAACTATATTACAGCAGCAGAGAATAAAGCTGTGTACTTTGACTTTCAACTATTTGTGCCGTTTCTACTTTTAGCTTGGATTCAAATGATGTCAAATAGATGGAAACTGCCTGTTGAGAGTTGAGAACTGCATTGCCAGCAGTTTTTTATTCCTACTAAGCTTGGAACACAGAGCCAAGAATTCGCATGACTTATTCAGTTGTTGTATCAAATCAAATTTAGTAAATTATTGATCTGATTTCAAGATTCATGAGGTTTCCTTTGCTTTTAAAACTTCTGTTTTAGGCCGGGCGCGGTGGCTCAAGCCTGTAATCCCAGCACTTTGGGAGGCCGAGACGGGCGGATCACGAGGTCAGGAGATCCAGACCATCCTGGCTAACATGGTGAAACCCCGTCTCTACTAAAAAATACAAAAAATTAGCCGGGCGAGGTGGCGGGCGCCTGTAGTCCCAGCTACTCGGGAGGCTGAGGCAGGAGAATGACGGGAACCCGGGAGGCGGAGCTTGTAGTGAGCCGAGATCGCGCCACTGAACTCCAGCCTGGGCGACAGAGTGAGACTCTGTCGCAAAAAAAAAAAAAAAAACTTCTGTTTTATATTTATACATCCAGCAAAGAAAGCTATCTTCGCTAAGCATATAATACAAGAATAAGAATAATTCTCTTATTTATTCTCTAGTGCCTCATCCCAATTAATCCTCTTTATTTCCTTTCATAATTACATTATTATGCTATTTCCTGTCTTTATTTTTTGATTCACTCTGCATCTTACCTTTTCCATTTTAAGCATTCTTTCAGTTTTAGGCTTTCATTTCATCATTATCCATTTCACATCTCTTATTTCTGTCACAGGCCATTCCGTTTGTATCTTATTTATCACCAGATAATCAATAAGCATAACGTTCAAAAGAATGTTTTGATTCTGTACGTTTATTGGCATGCTAAATTACTGCTTTTTTGTGATGGAGGAGGGGAGTTAATGTAGTTCAGAGAAGGAAATCAAAGAGACACGAATTGATAATGGCTGTTCATTTCCTCTTAAAAACAATGCTTATCTAGTTATAAATTGACTTGTAGAATTAACTTTTTAATGTATTATGGAATCTCTCTCTGTTTTCTGTTTTTTTTTTCCCTCTCTCCCCCTCCTCCCTCTCTTTCCCCTCTGACCCATTCCTTCTCTGTCTCTCTCTTTCCTTTTTTCCTTACCTCCATATTTCCCTCCTTTTTGCCCTTCCTCACTCCCTGTCTCATCTCCCTCCCCTCTTCCAAATGAAAACACTTAAATTTTCTAGGAAAAAAATATATATTTCTAAGATGGTTATCTAAGTCTCTTCAGTTTACCCAAGTAGATACCAAAAAAATAATTAAGTCTGTCTGTTGTCCTTGGAGGTGTATCTCAAAAGAAGATGTGTCTTTGTTACCTTGGATTTGCCTATGAAACCACAAATTGTTGCTACCACCAGCCTCACCCACTACTTTCATGATAGAATGTGGAGGGAGTCTTTGGACAAAGGTACACAGGAAAATGAAGGGTGGTTGTGAAGCAGAGAGGCATACATAGGAGAAAGAGAAAGGCTTTCAGAATTTTCAGTTTTGTTAACATTCCATTCCTATCTCAGGAGATTTCAGTATATTTTCAGGTAATCAATTGATTGTTAGTAACTAATTCCCTTTGCTTCTCTTTGCCTTCCTTCTTCTAATGTTAGTCATTCTCTTCTCCCTTGATTAACCTCACTGATCCTATTGGTTTTCTTCTCATCAACCAATTATTTTATATATATATATTTTTTTTTTTTTTGAGACAGAGTCTCACTGTTTCACCCAGGCTGGAGTGCAGTGGCGCCATCTCGGCTCACTGCAAGCTCTGCCTCCCGGGTTCACGCCATTCTCCTGCCTCAGCCTGCCAAGTAGCTGGGACTACAGGCGCCCGCCACCATGCCCAGCTAATTTTTTTTGTATTTTTAGTAGAGATGGAGTTTCACCGTGTTAGCCAGGATGGTCTCAATCTCCTGACCTTGTGATCCGCCCGCCTCGGTCTCCCAAAGTGCTGGGATTACAGGCATGAGCCACGGCGCCCGGCCAATAATAATATTTTTAAATGTACATTCTAAATGGGCAGCTTGACCTATATCTATTTCTCAATCATGGCATACTGTCCATCATACCTTTTCGATTAATAAACTCATATTGGGCTTTCTTTCTGATGGCTTTGCCTCTCCTGTGTTTAAGACAGACTTTCTTCTTGCCATACAGTGCACTCAAAGTTCCCACAATATTAGGCCCATCCCACTCAAGAAGAATCTCCTTTGCAATGTTAGAAAAATAATTGCTCAAATGTTAGTTCTTTATACACTTGATGGAAGCTATGAACTTTGGACTTATCTGGACAATTTAATCCAAGGTCTTTAACATTTTCAATGGATTCCATTTCCTACTCTTTTCATTTCTGTCCCTTTCTTTTAAGATATCTCAGTTTTCAAGATAAAGAGCTAAAGCCAGACACATCACTCTAATAAGATTCTGGTCAATGAGAATATCATGAGAAGATTCCCACAATGCTTAAGTGCTAATCTTTTACTGTACTCTCATGTATGCTTTTTAAAATGCTACAGGAAGTCTGGATTTGCAGTTTCCAGTAGTCGTACTCATATAATTCTTTCTGGACTTTCCAGACATCAACTTCTAGGGAGATTGTTGACCTCTGTGTGATTTCACAGTCCTTTTCTCTTAAAATCTCTTCAGAAAAGTGTTTCCTGTAGCTGGGCTGAGAGAGAGAGCAAGACACTCCCCATACCCCTGTTGGTTTGGAAGAAACTTGATTGCAAGACATCTACAGGCTTGAAGGGTGGTAAGCGAAACTGGCTACGTAGTTTTCATGACCCAGCACCAAATGAAAATGTGAGTCCTTTGTTCAAAAATTAAGAATTCAGCATTAAACCAAACACTAGGCTCCTCTAAGCGCAGAGCACTGTACAGTTCCACTGGTCACGTATTTATGAAATGAGGAAGTGGTGAGGAATCCTGGGGAGAGGACAGGAGTATCATATTTTATTTTATTTTCTTTCTTTTCTAGACAGAACTCATTTATACCAAATAAGTGAGTGAACAAGATTTTCATTAGGACATTAAAATGCATTCTTCCACTTGGGAGGCAGGTTTAGCATTTTTTGCTAATTATTTCAATGCATTGTCCCTATCTTCTTATAGCCAATCAGGTTTTTACCCCCTGTCCCAATATGCTACCCTAAATTTGCTTTCATCAAAGTTATTTTCTTGTAAAATATTGTTCTTTCCTATAAATATACATAACTACACAAAGGAAATGTGCAAGATACATGAGGTCTACCTATTTCAAATTTTTGGATGTAAATAGGTATAAAATGTAGCCCTTGCCCTCAAGTGGCTTTCTGTTTGAGGAGATAAGGCAAAAATAAATAAGGACCTAAATAAATATTATTTAAAATTGCTATAAAGGACAACTGTGTGGCATGTAGACCTACTGAAGTGACATTGACTTTGTCCAATTCTGTTTTAATTCTTAGTTGTGATTTGCTGGGCTAGGATGAGACCAGCCCCTTCCCAAGCGCTACTTTGTATGTCATAGTCCTTCGTTCTCAAATAATTACTAGATAACTTAGGGATAAGTACTTACACTTATTTGGTACCTCCATCTGTTCTATCAGAGTACAGAGCTATAATGGGGGTGGTGTTGTGGAGTCGAAAGACTTCTAGAATAGGAATCTAAACATCATGTTTAGTCTGCCTTATCAGATAATGGAGTTTAGGACACATTTCTTTCACCCGCTTCAAGCCTTAGTTTCTTCATCTGCTAAAGGTTAGTAATGCCTTCCTGATCAAGTAACAAATTTGCTACAAGTATCAAATAAAATTATTTTGGTAAGCATGTTTAAGAGTTTTCCTTCTGCTGGGCATGGTGGCTCACGTCTCTAATCCCAGCACTTTGAGAGGCCAAGGCAGGCGGATCACAGGGTCAGGAGATTGAGACCATCCTGGACAACATGGTGAAAACCCATCTCTACTAAAATACAAAAAATTAGCTGGGCGTGTTGGCATGCACCTTTAATCCCAGCTACTTAGGAGGCTGAAGCAGGAGAATCGCTTGAACCCAGGAGGCGGAGGTTGCAGTGAGCCGAGATCATGCCACTGCACTCCAGCCTGGCAAGAGAGCAATACTCCGTCTCGGGAAAAAAAAAAAAAAATAGTTTTCCTTCTCTAAGCAATACTCTTTGAGAGATACAGACATCCCCAAAGAGAGTTCCTGCCCACAAGGACCCTATAGTTTGTAAAAGAACTGAGACAAAGAAAAAAATACTATAAAAGAAGTAGGACATAATAAAGACCCTAAAAGAGATCAGACTGGTTAGTGAATTGAGTATGGAAGGCAGGCAAAATATTATAAAAGAGAAGCATTGGAGTTGAACCTGGACTGGCTTTGTCAGCAAGGTGGAGGGTTGAGAAAATGTACTCTAAGAAATGGAAAGAATATCAGCAAAGTAAGGAATATGGGAAAGCCTACAACGTTTGGATAACCCAAAAGAAGATAAATCTATCAGGAAACTAGGGAGTGTGAAGGGAAAATAAAGTTGAAATTAGGTCATCAAGAGGCTTGACCATCCTGCAGGGCTAGAAGCTTTTTTGGCACATAGTATAGAAATTTTGGAAGAGTTTGGAAAAAGGGGTTTTATTAGATCAAATGAGATGTTGTATATGAAAGCAGTTTTAAAACAAGGAAGATTATGATATAATAGACATTCTTATATCCTGTCGGATGGATTATGTATCTAGCCATGATATCAACGTACCAGCTGGCAGGACCAGTAAATTGTCCCCTGAGGTAGTGCTTACTCCTTCCAAATAGTGCAGCATTTAATTCTGTCTTCCAAGGGACTGGAAACAATCAATCTCACTTGTTATTTCAATGGTTAGAATAATGGAAAATAACCCATGGGTACAAAAGCTTTATAGATACTAGAACCTTAAGGGCTTTGAAATAACTTCATAACGATCTTGCCAAACATGGTTGAGCCAAAGTTATCAGTGAGATTGCAGTGACTAATAATAAAATATAATAACAGAAACAATAACCTCCTATGGAGCACTGGCTATTTTTCAGTAATTGTGTAATTACGTTAACTATGTCATTAAATTGAGTTCTCACAACAATTCTGTACTACAGATTTTATAGTCTCTTTACAGCTAAGGAAAGTGATATTCAGAAATACGAAGTGACTTGATCAAGAGCATGCAGCAATAAGGCATTGATGCTGATTTTTCCAGTCCAAGTGTTTTATAATCCAAAACAGCTCTTAGCAACCTTGCTATTTGTTTTAATTTTTATTCTCTGTGTTTCCTAATACTTTTTCAATAAACACATATTGCTCGTGAATTTAAATGATAAGCTTATGTTATTTTTAAAAAATCTCCTTAAAGAATATGATTTGCCACCTGTCTGAAATTGATTATGGCTTTTGCTTCCACATTTTACGGTTAAGTTTTATCAAGATGAGAAAACCTTTTCGTCTTCTTAATCATGCTTGCCAAGATCACATTTGAATCTATCCTAATGGAACACTTTAAAGCTACTTTACTTCTTTGTGGCCTGGATTCCAATTCTAAAGTGCAATATTAAAAATCCTTGATCACAGCTTTTGTAGACAGGTGAGATAAACCTGATTCCAGTGGGGTTGAACTTCTGGTTGTAATGGTGAAAGGGGGCACTGCAGGGTCAGACACTTTGCTGTCCATTACTTGAAGGCGGAGTATGGTGAGCAACAGCCCGATGTCTTTCTCTCTCAACACGGTTTGTTTTTCAGCTCCTCCTGCCTCTTCTGTGGTCTTAAGGTCCTAGAAGGAGGAACAGGAGTCAACACACACCAAACCCTTCCCCACTAGGGATCACTGAATGATTAATATAGATGCAACCTCCAGGTAGTCTCTTCCAATTATTGCCATTACAGTTAAGGAAGCAAGTGACCTTGATCAAGGTCACCCAGTGAGTTAAAGTTTTGAAAGGATCTTCTAGAAACTGCTAGACATACAGGAATAATTACAACAAAGTTAGGCAAGTGCATATGCATGGTGGGGGTAGAAAAGGGAAGTAGTCAAGAGTCAATAAAGCAATCCTAATATTAGGCCAGGCACAGTGGCTCATGCCTGTAATCCCAGCATTTTGGGAGGCCAAGGCGGGCAGATCACTTGATGCCAGGAGTTTGAGACCTGCCTGGGCAACTGGGAGACGTGGCGAAACCCCATCTCTACTAAAAATACAAGAATTAGCTGGGCATGGTGGTGTGCGCCTGTAATCCCAGCTACTCAGGAGGCTGAGGCACAAGATCACTTGAACCCCGGAGGCGGAGGTTGCAATGAGCAGAGATTGTGCCACTGCACTCCAGCCTGGGTGACAGAGTGAGACTATCTCAAAAACAAAAAGTATCTTAATATTTTAGAAAATGAACTTGGAACTATTTGATGTATCATTCAGTGTGTGTGTTCATTTTATAGAATCCTAATTTAAAAAAAATTTTTTTAATTCAAGGCTTCAATTTCCAGATATAGGCAAATGCTGGTGCTACCATATTCAACTAAGATGCAAAATACTTTTAACCTCCAAACTTTACATTTAAAAAAATTCCTTTAAGTAATCTGAATATGCTTGTTTTGCTTCTGCTCAGAGTGAATGTCTTTATTCGCCCGTCAGTCTTAGTTGGTGGGCAAGCTCTCTTTGGAAACTTCCTCCTGTCGAACTGTCTCGTTGATTGTCATTTGAGTCTGTTAGTCATATGTCCTTGGGTGAATAGTGGGCGGCAATTAGCAGCCTCTCTTCAAGGTCTCTGCTGGTGCACGTGGCCTCCTTGTCAGTTCCTTAGGAAAATGGCTGGATAATAATCGTCTTCTCACGGTGATCTGCCTTTCTGAAGGTAGGATCGGCATCTCATTTCTGATTATGCTCATTAAAAGTTGTGTTGTCAGCTTACCTGGGAGAAGCAGCAGTCTTATGAGGCATGTGATTTGTCCCTGAAACGTTCATTAAAATCTCATTTAAGTTAGAGGAAGTAGTAACTTTTTTACGGGCATACTAGAGAAACAGAAGTGAAATCTGTAGGTAGCTGCTGTTGGAAAAATAGAAAATCGAAATTGGCAGCATCCAACTAAGAAAGAATGTTTGAAGACTAAAAATACTTTGGGGCTCAAACTGGTTCCTTCCTCATTGTTAGTGTTCTTTGATTATAGAGAATGATCAACTACTAATTTGAAAATTAGCAAATAATTTTCAAATTCATAAGAAAACATTGTTCTGAAATTAAAGCTTGAGGCATCTATAGCTCTTTGATTTTAACAATTAAGAAAATAAAATTATTCCCACTGTTATTAGGAAAAATGTAGGATATCTAGGACTATATGGTTAGGGCCATTCATGACAGACTAGAATATCTTCTACCCCATCCAGGAACCTGTTAGTACTCAAGGAATAGCAATAATCCCTAAATTCTGGTTCCAGGAAGGATGGGAAAAAGGTCAGATCAGTCCCCTTTTCCCATAGAAAAGGAATTTCTTTGAAAAGGATTGATCTGACCTTTTCCCTCTTCTCAATTTGCTTCCTCCTTTGGCAGTTTAAGACAAAGCCTTAAAAAGACAATATTCCCTGTCAACCAGTAGTCACCTTCTACTCTATACTTCCGTGGTTAGGTGATTACTTGTTAACTTGGTATTTAAAGAGATACAAATATCTGGTTGTGGAGTGGACCTTGAGAAATGATTAGGGTGGCTGTGTGGGTTTGTGGTCTTACAGACAATTGACCAGTGCCTTGCCCTTTCTCCTACTTATTTCCATACTTTTGTTAATTGTATTCTTCTTTTTGCTGGTCAGTGGTTGATAAGGAGAATATCGGTTGATCCCATTTTATGTGTTGTGTATCGTCCTAAAAATCCTGTGTTTGTATGTTAAACCATATATCTGATTATGGCATTACAACTCCAAACTCACTTCCCAAAGTGAAAAATAATAAACTAAGTGCCTTAAAATCTGAAACTTAAAGAAACATTCTGCTTTTGTGTAATCTACATGTGATTACCTCGAAAAGATAATAAAATGGCAAGTCAACCTTCACTTTAGTTGCATAGTCATTTAAAATTGCAGATACACCAAAATACAGGTTACAGCACACATGTGGAAATAGGATATATCCCTGAATGTGAGAAAATTCAGGGCCTTATGTAATAGTAATAAAATAATAAGATTTTTCAAAAAAGAAAGTAGCACAAATTGGCTGGGTGTGGTGGCTCACGCCTGTAATGCCAGCACTTTGGGAAGCTGAGGTAGGCAGATCACAAGGTCAGGAGATGGAGACCATCCTGTCTAACAGGTGAAACCCTGTCTCTAGTAAAATTACAAAAACATTAGTTGGGCGTGGTAGCCAGGTGCCTGTAGTCCCAGCTACTGGGGAGGCTGAGGCAGGAGAATAGCATGAACCTAGAAGGCAGAGCTTGAAGTGAGCCGAGATGGCGCCACTGCACTCCAGCCTGGGCAGCAGAGTGAGACTCCGTCTCAAAAAAAAAAAAAAAAAGCACAAATTAATGCATGAAATTAGGAAGGAATATGGCAATTAAAGTCCATTTGTACACATGGGTTCTCATTCAATTTTTTATGGCTAAGAAAGCAACACAATCCAAACAGGAACAAAATATTTTACTTCCTTTGATCACTTATAAGGTTCTGAGTATTACTGATGCAATCAGTACACCCCTGAAAGAATACCATAGCAAAACCCAACAGCCTCTAGGACAGAATCTAAGGGGTTACTGTTACCTTTCTTCGTCATGAATATTTTTTGATGCTACCATTAAATGACTTTAAGTTTTTTCTCTTTATTTCACTTCACTTAGTATATATGTATTTTTATGATGGCAGGGATAATTTCTAAATCTCTGACCTTAATGAAAGAGAAACTAGTTTCCTAAGTTGAAAATATCAACAGTAACAGTGTTAATTGCCTTTTTTTTTTTTTTTTTTGAGACAGACTCTCATTCTGTTGCCCAGGCTGGAGTGCAGTGGCATAATCTGGGCTCACTGCAACCTTCTCCTCCAAGATTCAAGCGATTCTCCTGACTCAGCCTCCCAAGTAGCTGGGACTACAGGCGCGTGCTAGCACGTGTGGCTAATTTTTGTGTTTTTTAGTAGAGCTGTGGTTTCACTATATTGGCCAGGCTGGTCTCGAACTCCTGACCTCATGATCCGCCCTCCTTGGCCTCCCAAAGTGCTGGGATTACAGGTGTGAGCCACCGTGCCCAAGCTACTTCTTTCATCTACTGCATTCAAGTTATTAAATTTTAAATCAAGAACTATCAATTTGAAAAACAAGAACTTTAAACACTCTGATTATGATATTTACATCAGTGGTAATTGTGCCCTTCTCTCTGCATAGGCTTCTTGATCTTCTTCATGGCAGGGACTGTGTCATAGTCATTTCTGTGTCTTTAGTTTCTTATTTGCACTCTTGAGGATATTTCCACGGTAGTAGAAAATAAAAACTTAAATTGCAGTATGTCTCATAATATTGAGACATACTGGCTTTGTGTTACACTTTGCTAGAACATTTTCCCCAATATTTCAGCTATATTGCTATGTTACTACCGTGATTATCGTGTCACTGATTCTTCTTTATAGAGGAAACTTTCATATTAAATCTTCAAGAGAATGGAAAGTGACAGGTGAGAAAATCTGCCTGTTCTTATCGTTGCAGTTTATACAGAAAAGGCTTCCTGGGACCCTGACAAAGCCCAGAATGGGGTTGTTGCCTGTGCTACTGGCAAGCCTCCCATTGAGGAGCGTTTTCTCCTGCCTGGCTCCATATGTGGGGAGATCAAGGAGGGTGGAGGGCTGATAGCTATGAGGCATGATTTAGTAGACTCCTGCTGCCATTCTGAAAGGGGGCGACTAGGAACCTACTATTACCTTGAGTCAAGATTCATTGGACTGTGTTTTCACAAGACTATAATTGCCCCTGCTGTTTGTCCAGAAGCCTTACAAAGTTGAAAAAAAAAAAGCACACTTTTAAAACACAAGCACTTTCTATCAATGCTAAACTTTTGTGTATTTAAACAGAAATAAAGTCATATAGGATTCAAAAACCACTGGCAGTTCACCAACAGAATTTAAAGAAGCAATTTTGTTTTTAACTTTACCAACTTTTCCTTGTTTTATTTTCTAGAAACCTAACTGGTATTTATATTCCTCACAATGAGCATGCTTTGACTCAAAGCATGTACACACTGAATAATACATGAGTCTGTGGCAAGATGAGTTAGAAGTATACTGAAAAATAACAGCATTAGTTGCAAATAATTTTAAATCCTAGATTAAAGCTCAGGTAATTTAATATAAGGATTGGGTAAGATTGAAAGAAAACCTTTACTTGCTTTAGTAATTTATTTTTTATTGCATTTTCTGTATATTCTTAGCCATGATTCTATATAGACTACCCTCATGAGATTTTTATTTTTAATTTAATTTTAGCTACACAGTTTTGGAATTAATGAAGAGATCTCTCTACCCATATAAACCCAATTATCTGGACTCTGACAATAATCTCTATTTCTCTTTAAGACAGAAGAAATCTGTTTCAATCGTATTTGTTCAATTACTTAATGTTGGCCCAGTGTGCATAGAAATGTCTTCTGCTGCTCATTTGCCCATGTAGAGATCTTGTGCCATTTGTCACTTGTCACTGCTCTGCTTATAAACTGCTTGTTTGAGCTATTATGGAAGCTCTATCAAATCTTTTTTCTCTTTACCATTTGCATGTTTAATAGAAATGGCTTGGGCAAAAGGAATAGCCATTTTTCTGTCAGGAGGACTAAGTCATCAGGTGACCTTATTTCCAGTAATACTATATCTAGGGGCAACTCCTCTTGGGATTCAGAGTAAAAAAGTAGAAAATGAGAATAGTTTGTCTCCGTATATATGTGTGTGTATATATAATTTATATATAATTATGTATATATGATTTTATAAATAACTTTTCTGTATTTCTGGTTTTTATTCCCTATATATGCATATAGACATACATGCATATGTATAATACATACATGTACACATACATGCGTATCTAATATATACATGTATACATAAATAACATATAAAGTATACATGTTATTTTCCTTTTATAAGAAACTGTCATAGGAGGAAATACAAAGAATATTTTCTGGAATCCATTCTATCCTGGCAAAAATAGTAGAATGATATAAAAGTTCAGTAAAACTTACCTAGAACAATCAGTGCTTCGCCTTCCACTGCGCCATCTCATTTTACCCTATTTCAGGACCTTACAAACTTTCAATAAGAAAACAATATGAAATTCAAGACATCCTTGTCATGACAGATAAAGGACTCCTCCACACAAATAGACCACCCCCAAACTAAAGAGTCCTAAATTAAATAGCTTTTAATGTGGGGCTCCTTACTTTTACCAGAACCCAGAAAAGTGTCTATATTGTATAAGTCTAATACTGGTACTTTCCTGGTATCATTTTAGTTTGGGGAGAAAAGAAAAAAGATAGCTACCTAGCATGGGTGTGTCATCTGTTATCCGGTGCTGCTCCCATCCAATGATCCACCACACATGAGCAGTGCCATGTGTTCAACCACAGAGGCAGATGACTGAGTAGGAACAAGCACAGGTGTGGCAATCAGATGTTCCTAATTTCAAATCCCACCTCCCACTGACTGACTGTGTGACCTTGGACAAGTTACTTCAGCAAACTTCACTTTCTATATCTTTAAAGTCAACATGTAACATCAGCTTCATATGTAGACTAAATGATTTGTATCTTTAACTGTAGATCCCCTGAGGCGCTAACATTGGGAGAACTTCCTGAGCACTCCGTTTATAGGGGAATTTTTTTTTCTTTTGAAAAGGAGTCTCGTTCTGTCACCAGGCTGGAGTGCAATGACACATCTTGGCTCACTGCAACCTCCACCTCCCAGGTTCAAGTGATTCTCCTGCCTCAACCTCCCTAGTAACTGGTATTACAGATGCCCACCACCACACCCAGCTAATTTTTTGTATTTTTAGTAAGGATGAGGTTTCACTATGTTGGCTAGACTGGTCTTGAACTCCTGGCCTCAGGTGATCCACCTTCCTCGGCCTCCCAAAGTGCTGGGGTTACAGGCGTAAGCCACCATGCCTGGCTAAAAACTTTTATAGGTAACCTGCCACCTCCATATTTTTAAGAAGATGGAAAGGGATTAAGAAGTCACAGTTGTGATTTTTAAAAACCATAAAAGGGTGGCTAATGTGACTGATTTTTGTTGTTGGTACTACAAAGAGCTTTTGAAGTTTTTGTGTCCAAGCCTGGAACAATATTACAGGAAGCTCAGTGTAGACTTCCCTGAAACCTCCATAAATCCCCCTAGAAAGTAAACTGAGTCAATCCAAAGAGAATATGAAACTGCATGAATAGTGGAATATGTAAAAGAAAATGAGGCTTTAGCCAGGCTACAATTACAGCCATGACTTTCTGAGAGATAGTTGTATTCTAGAGAGCACTCAGGGCAGGTGGCTATAGTTTTACCACTAAGGCTTTTGTTTCAAATTCCAGTGGGTCAAAAGATAGCTTCTGAGAAATACATGTAAGGGTGTATTAGTCTGTTATCATGCTGCTAATAAAGGCACACCCAAGATTGGGTAATTTATAAAGGAAAGAGGTTTAATTGACTCACAGGTTCACATAGCCGAGGAAGCTTCACAGTCATGGTTGAAAAGGAATGAGGAGCAAAGTCACATCTTACATGGCGGCAGGCAAGACAGAGCATGTGCAGGGGAACTCCCCTTTGTCAAACCATCAGATCTCATGAGACTTATTCACCATCATGAAAACGGCACTGGAAAAACTCGCCCCCATAATTCAGTTGCCTCCCACCAGGTCCCTCTCCTGACGTGGGGATTATTAAAATTCAAGGTGAGATTTGGCTGGAGACACAGAGCTAAACCCTGTGAAAGAGAAACCTAGAAAAACAGTGACTATATGGCAGCTGCTTAAAATTCTTTGGGGAATAAGGCATGACTAAGAATGGGAAGAGTGAGAAGAGTGGAGGTGAGGAGAGACAAGACAAAAAGAGATAGGCAAAAACTATTTGTCCTAAACAAGAAAAAGCTAAAAGGAGATTGTACGTAACCCTCTTCCTGTGAAGATATATTGCAGAACTGACCACGACTGAGTTTTCTCCCCATTTCCCACTGAATATAGGAGAAAACAAACCTAAATCCATTCAACCACTTATTAAATTTGGGTATAACTCTATACATCATCTTAACCTTTCCAGATCTCAGTTTCCTCATCTGTACAAAGCATAGAATGTGATCCCCAAATTACTTCTAATTTGTAATTTTTAAATTTGTTACTGGTAGTTGTGAGATTTTTTAGAATAAATGCCCTTAAGCTAGATAATTTTAAGCAATAATAGCTATTTTTCTGAGATGCTTTGCAAAGACTGTTTGAGGAGACAGCCCATGACATCTAAATCTTCCTTCTAACATTTGAACAAATGCAGAAGAATATGGTGAAAACCTGAGTGGTAATCTGGGAAGGTTTCCAGGAGGAGGTGACCTCTGAGCCAGTTTGAAAAAGAAACTGATAGAAAGGGTAGGAAAAGGAGCATATTGTAAGAAAAGGACTGGATCAGGCAAGTGCTGGGCTTGGTAAGTGGAGAAAAGCTGTTAGGAAGCAGTCCGTTTGTGTGATAAGCTAATTGCATGACAGCTTTTGAGTCACACAGGCCAAGTTTGCATCTCAGCTTGTATCCTTGAGCAACATCCCCCGCAGAGCTACAGATTCATTTTTCCTGTAATATATAGAGATAATAATACCTACTTCTATTGGGTTATTTAAAAATTAAATAATGTAAGAAATATAGACTGTCTAGCATAATGCCTGTATGCTGTGTAGGAGCAGATGACTGAGTAGGAACAAGCACAGGTGTGGCAATCAGATGTTCCTAGTTTCACATCCCACCTCCTACTCACTGGCTGTGTGACCTTGGACAAGTTATTAGTCACCACCCTTCCCTTTTTGGGGACAAGTAAAATATTCTAGGAACTATACATACAATTTTACTGGGAAAGAGCAAAATAGTTTAGGGGCAAGGGCTGTGGGCTGGAAACCAGGAGACAAGATTTCTCATCACAGATGTAACTTCTAATCAGCTATGGGCCCCCCCAAACCTGTGAATCAAAATTGCCAAATTCAGTTTTCTTGTAACGATTTTGAGTTTGTGACAAATAATCCCCAAGTTCCTTTATGTCTCTAAAATCCCAAATTCAGTCTCTGTGCTTATGATGTAACTAACATTCAGAGAGACCATGCATGTAAAAGAATTTAGTGCCAGTCTAGGCTGAGAAAAACAGCAGGAAACAGTGCCACAGCATGTGTTAAATGGCTTTCCAGTTTAGGAATGTGAGCAAATAGAAGTTCAAAAATTTGTAATGCATTCCTGGGAATATATTCAGGGCATTCGTTTTGCAGAAATTCATTCAGTCGACATTTGTTGAGTCCCTATTATGTTCTAATTACTGTGTCAGGCCTGGGGACATAGTGATACGTTGCACAAGCTCCCTCTCAAAGGCGTTCCCGGTTTAGTGGAGAATGTGGCCACAGCTGGGCAGTGTACTGAGCACAGTGAAGTGTATGCAGGGCATGCTACGGGAGCACAAGTTGTGTAGAAGGAAGGGAAGCCTTTGGAGACTTCCCAGAAAAAGTGAGAGGTCAACTGAGGTTTAAAGGGTGACTGGGAATGACACACCTTGTGCTTTAATGAGTCACACAGCTTTACACCAGGAGTCCCAGCAGGGAAGCAAAGCATCAGCTGCTAGGGCCCATACCTGCCAAGGCAAGTGGCTCTCAGGCAGCTACTCAAGCTTCCTAAGCAGACTTTTCATTCTAGAGATTTCCCCTTCTCTTCTGGCACCAGTTTTTCATTTCAACAAAATTTTTAAATCAAAAATAATAATTTTGAACACTTTGTGGCAGTTGAGGTTTTGGTTGCCAAAAATGAAAACCAGCTCAGGACAACTTAAGAAAAAAAAAAAAAAAAAAAGCATTCTTTAGAATATTGGGTACCTCAAAGAATCAATGAAGATACTTGAGAAGTGCTGAAAAACAGTAGGAATCAAGAGAAGCAAGGCACAGCCAAGATCACCCAACAAGACTAATGTACTCTGAATACAGACTCTGGTGCCATGCCCATGGGACACCTGTGGCCACACCCTAGACTCTGTTGCCCCTAGACACGTGCACTTACTCCTGGACTCTCACTGCAGCCAAGCCAGTATGAATAATCTATATCCTAATACCTTTGTTTCATTTCCATGCCTACATCACAGTCTCTACAGAGCTTGTGGGGAAACATCTGCTCTAAAGGGACTTGCCTCTTATCTGTTTACACCTGTAGGATAGCCAAGGAAGCATGTACACTCAGTCTCTATCTCAGTCTCTGTCTCTCTCTCCCTCTCCTTCTCTCCCTCTCTCTCTCACACACACATACACACACACACGCACATGTCCACTAAATGCTGTCTCCTGCCTGGCTTATAGAGATGTTTTGAATATTTGTGATAATAGGCATTAAATACACTGAAGCAAAGTGTTATGTAAGTGTAAAGTATTATTAACATCAATGATTAACTTTAGTCAGTAAAAAGTATAAATCATCTCATTTATGCTCTTTGTAGAACAGTTGTCATTTTCTCTGAAATGGTCTAAATTAGCTACATTTTGCAGTGAGGCTGAATGTCATTACAATATAACACACCAAACCTCTCCTTAAAAAGGGACATTTGCATATTTAAATTTAAAAAAAATATGAGTAGATCTATCATATCAATGTCCTGAAAGATAAGAGCATCATTATTACATAACGTGTCTTCTAGTATTAACAGACATTATGCTAAGTATTTTGAATAATATATTATGAAAACAATTTCAATTTTTAATATAGTATCTGGAAATAACCCTAATGATAAAAAGTATTATATTCATTGATTTGTGAGATTTACATAAATTCTTCTAACACTGTGCTTCCGATGTCAAGTTATGAGAACTGAGATTCATGTTGTATTTGAAATAAGTTAGGTCAGCTGTTTTAACAAAACGAATTCCAGTGGCTTAAAATATTAAAGGAAGACTTCTTGCTTACATGGCAGTCCAACATGGACCAACAGAAGTATCTTCTCTTCACAGACATTGGGAGACACAGGTTTCTTCTATCTAGTGGCCCTGCTTTTCCCTAAGACTTCAGAGTCCTCTACTGAGCACTCTGCATCCAGCCAGAAGCTGGAAGAGAATGTAAAGGAATCTCAGGGAGTGCTTTTAAATATCTATACTTATTTCTTTTTTCCTGAAAGTAAACATGAAGTTTCTGGATCAAAGATCAGACTTATTATTGCTTATAGCAATAACTGAACTAATCCACTTCCCTTTTTGGAATTTATATAATGAGGAAAAACAGACTCTACAGATAAAAAGGAGGGATTTTGTACTACAGGAGAGGAACTCCTAATGAAAATGGTAGCTTAAATAGGAACCAGATATCCACCTCTCCTCTTCTCTGAGACAATGAGAGAAACTTCTTTCCGATATAAACAAACACCTTCTTTATGCAGGAAATATTTATTTATATTATAAAAATAAGGTTTCTTAATCTTGAAAGGAGATTTCTTTAAAGATAAGCTTTCTTTATCTTGGCTTGGGAGTGTCATACATTACTCTAAATCCACGTTCTACTAGTCAGAACTCAGTCACATGGCCATACTTAACTGCAAGACAGCTTGGAAAATGTAGCCTTCCCATGTTCCTCCCTGTAAAAATATGTCTGATTTGGAAAATTCATATGGGAACTTCCCTGTGTTTGAGGGGAGCTTGAAGAAGGCAACACAGTGCACCACAATTCAGAAATACCAGTAAACTCCAAACTGGTGTGCATTTGCTAGGTGCCATGTTTACTAGATAAGGATATTTGACAGATAAGGGTGCTAACAGTGTATCTTCCTGGAAAACAAAGGTAAGGGAAATGTTCCAAGTCAGATGAACTCTGGGTCCCCACTCCTTATGCCTCCCCAATTCTGAATATTTCCATTTAGACATCCTTTAACACCTGGAGACAGCACATATTAAGGTTCTAATTCCAGAGGGGATGTTCATACAGTCAGAATCCCATATTTTTCTTTCAAATGTTTCTTCCATAGAAGAGTGAAAAAGATGATTCCGATGGAATAAATGTCTTTAGTCATCAAAGGTACAGGGGCCTGGCTTACACAACCCTAATGTGGGTCCATTGGTACTAAGAGTGAAAGTGACATTGGCAGAGGGCAAGTGCACCATGATGGGTTCCAGCAGAGCCTCCACGGGGAGTTGTGCAGTGTGTGCCATACCCAACGTGCCCAGATGAGGGGGCACATGGGAGCCCAAATCCAAGCCTGCAAGTAGCTCAGCAAGCCTTGCCCTGGCACCTGCATGCATCTACCTAGAGAAAGGGGAACCTTTTGATTTACCAAAAAGTTGGTCCATTTGTCAAGCTGTACACTCATGGAGTACATCTGCCCCAAAAGGTGCCTTTTATTTTGACCACCCTAAAAAGACACCTTTCCTAATACTCACAAAAACATCATATAGGCTAGTGGGTGGTCCAGAACTCTGAGCAGTCAATAAAAACAGCATGGGAGGTAGCAACAGCAGCAGCAGCTGCAAGAATATAGCACAGGGAGTATGTGACTGGAGAAGTACACTGTAAAGAAGAAAGGAGAGAGTGCAGCAAAACAAGAGTATGGGAACAAACAATTAATGAATACAGGCTGAGCTGTTGTAACCAAGAGATTCCATACATTCTTCAGCTTTTAGATCAAGAACTTCCTTTGTTTCTTATATACCAGTCCTAGGTAGGGGATCTAGGTCAGAGGCACCTCTGATACAATTTGCCATTGAGGAGCTTTCGGTAGCCAAACCATTAGATGTTAAGGTCACCACGGTCATTTCCAACACAATCAGGATTCCTCCTTCCTCTTTCCTAAGGGGGAAAAATATGGAAGACCACATACAGGAGGATTTTATGAGCCAGGCCTGGAAGAATCATACACTTCCATTGGCTCAAACCCAGTTTATGGCCACACCTAACTTAAAGAGAAACTGGGAAAAGTAGTCTGTCTGAGGACCAAGAAAGGACAGACTTTGATTAACAGCTCACAGTCTCTTTCACATGGACTTACAGGGATTCTTAGCGATCAAATGTAGGAAGATATAAATACAAAGGGAGCTCTCTCCTCTATTTATTTGAAAAGAGTGAGAAGAAGGAAAGACAGTTGATCCGCCACAAAACTATATCCTGACCCCTAAGTGTGAGGCAAGGCTGGTTGATAAAACTAAATTCATTCATAAAACATTTGCTCTTTGGTGTGATTGGCTGATCAAAACCACTTTTACTTTTTTTTTGGAGACGGAGTCTCATTCTGTCACCCAGGCTGGAGTGCAGTGGCGTGCTATCAGCTCAGTGCAGCCTCTGCCTCTGAGCTTCAAGCAATTCTCCTGCCTGACCCTCCCGGGTAGCTGGGACTACAGGTGCGTGCCACCACGCCTGGCTAATTTTTTGTATTTTTGGTAGAGACAGGGTTTCACTGTGTTTACCAGGCTGGTCTTAATCTCCTGACCTAGTGATCCACCCATCTCGGCTCCCAAAGTGCTGGGATTACAGGCATGAGCCACTACACCTGGCTTACTTGTTTTTAAACACTACTTAGGAACTGTATCAGGCAGAATAATGACCCCCAAAGATGTTACCATCTAATTCTCAGAATCTATGAATATGTTGCATTACATGGCAAAGGGGAATTTAAGTTGCAGATGGAATTAGTGCTGCTAGCCAGCTGATCTTAAAATAAAAATGTTATCCTGGATTATCCAGGAGGGGTAATCACAAGGTTCCATTAAAGTAAAAGACAGAGGGAAGGAGATCAGAGTGAATCCCTTTTCCTGAAGGAGATCAGGAAAAATCCCATTGCTGGCTTTGAAAATGGAAGAAGGGGCCACAAACCAAGGAATCTAGATGCTGGAAGAGGCAAGAGAGTGTATTCACCTCTAGAGCCACCAGAAAAATGCAGTTCTGCCGACACCTTGAGTGGAGATCCATGTCAGATGTATGACCTACAGCATTGGTAGATAATAAGTTCATGTTGTTATAAGCTGCTAATTTTGTGGCAGTTTCTTGGAGCGGAAATCATAATGGGTCCTTGCTCACATGAAACACATTAAGGGCCGGACGCGATGGCTCACACCTGTAATTCCAGCACTTTGGGAAGCCGAGGTGGGTGGATCATGAGGTCAGGAGATCGAGCCCGGCCAACATCGTGAAACCCCGTCTCTACTAAAAATACAAAATTAGCCAGGTGTGGTGGCGCATGCCTGTAGTCCCACCTACTTGGGAGCCTGAGGCAGGAGAATTGTTTGAACCGGGGAGTTGGAGTTTGCCGTGAGCCGAGATCGGGCTGCTGCACTCCAGCCTGGGTGACAGAGCAAGACTCTGTCTCAAAAAATAAAAATGATGAAATAAAATACATTAAAATAGGAAGAAGCCTACAAAAATGCTGGTCACTAGAAGAGCTGCCCAGAGGTGACTGGTTCCATCCAGTTTACTCAAACAGTAGCACAAGAAGGGCTACCGCTGTCTAAAATGTTTCCTAAACTTGCTGAGAAGTCACTACCTGAGAGGTGATTCTTATTGCTTTTCAAACAGAGAGTCTCTATAGGAGCTAGCAAAACAAGGTCCTCCAGGGTCTAACAGAATTATGATATTAGGTAACATCAGAACACACCTTGAATTACCCTGAATCCTTTTGACTTCCTTATTTCAAAAATTAAGAGTTTAGAAAAGCCATCAAGGTATGGAATTGTAATCTGTGCATCAACTCTCTCTTACATATAACATGAACTCCAACTGAATAAATGCATCTGTGCCTCCAACTCCAAAACTTTCCATTCTCCTGCCCCTTAAAGAATCTCTAATCAGATGTCCCTCTTACTGTTATTTGCTTTGTTTTGTTTTGTTTTTGTTTGTTTGTTTTCTTGAGATGGAGTCTTACTCTGTCACCCAGGCTGGAGTGCAGTGGCACGATCTCGGCTCACTGCAAGCTCCACCTCCCTGGTTCACACCATTCTCCTGCCTCAGCCTCCTGAGTAGTTGGGACTACAGGCACGCACCACTATACCTGGCTAAATTTTTTGTATTTTTAGTAGAGATGGGGTTTCACTGTGTTAGCCAGGATGGTCTTGATCTCCTGACCTTGTGATCCACCTGCCTCAGTTAAGTGCAGGGGTTACAGGCTTGAGCCACTGCACCCAGCTGCCTCTTGCTGTTTTACAGCCTCATTTCTTCTTTTCACTTTGGGCAGTCTTCCCCTTTACTTCAGAGTGTTCCATTGTTTCTACCTGGGAGAAAGAAGTTAGAAGGTTTCACAGATCTAGTGTTTCAGGATAGTAGTGTCTGCATGTTGCCCCGAGTATTAACGTATAGGTTTTATTCAGTGCTGAACTTTTGGAAGGAAGGTACTAGTTAATAAAGACAGAACATATAACTATATTCCAATTTAGTAGCACAAATAATAACAAACTAGAAATATATCAATAGAGTGAACAGTTGAGAACTTCATTTGAAATTCTGTTATGCTCTTTTTGGAAAATTAATAAGAGCCAGAGAACTGAGTAACTAAAGTCTTCTGTGTTGCCACTCATCTCTCAAACTGACAGAACATCCTATTTTTTGATAAAGAACTTTGATGTGGCTAGAGTTTGACTTGATTCCATCAAGAAATAATAAATTGTGCAGTGAAGAGAAAAATTATTACAGGCAAGGTTGAGCCTAGTTTTTGTGCAACAAATTTCACATCTAAGGCGAGCACAACTGGAAGATAATTTGATTTTCTTTCATGATTATAAAGTATTTCATTCCCAGAAAACTTTGTCTTGAGGCAGTACTACCACGTTCATGAAAGGTTCCAGCTCAGTTGATTTCTTTGTGGCATAAAATAAGGTGAGAGAGCTGACTTTTGCAATGTGGTCCTTTTTTTTTTTTTTTTTTTTTGGGATGGAGTTTCGCTGTGTTGCCCAGGGTGGAGTGTAGTGGCACAATCTTGACTCACTGCAAGCTCCGCCTCCTGGGTTCACACCATTCTCCTGCCTCAGCCTCCCGAGTAGCTGGGGACTACAGGCACCTGCCACCACGCCCGGCTAATTTTTTGTATTTTTAGTAGAGATGGGGTGTCACCATGTTAGCCAGGATGGTCTTGATCTCCTGACCTCATGATCCGTCCGCCTCAGCCTCCCAAAGTGCTGGGATTACAGGCGTGAGCTACTGTGCCAGGCCGCAGTGTGGTCCATTTTGAATTGAGAGCTGGCCTGTCCAAAGCTTAAGGGTATGTAATTCATTTTAAAGTAAAGTGCTGAGGGCATGTATGTGAGAGCAAAGTTCACATAAGGAAATGATGACATTGAAACCAATTCTGAAATTAGTTAACTTTTCCATTTTTATGGCATATTTTCTACAAAAATGTTAAGGTTCTTCGAGCATCAGTAAAAGGCAAGAGTCCTCTTTCCTAGCTTTGTAAAAAGTATGGCCAATGCAGTAAAGGAAGAATAAAGGTGCAGGTCCATTTGCATTACTACCATGTTTGCAACATAGAATAGAAAATTAGAGGCTGGTTTCGGTATGTGCTTTGGACCTACCTCATTGCTTTATAACCCCCATACGTATACATGTAGCTCTTCATTTCTCCAGGCCACAGCTGCCCGAGAAGTAGAAAAAATAAATCACATCACACTGTGGTCATGTCAGGTCATCTCATGTCTTGTAATCCTTATGTCTTGTAATCCTTATGTAATCTCATGTCTTGTAATCCACTAAAACCTCAGTCACACAAATATATTCCTTCCAGTTCAAAGATTGCAATTTCTCTTCCAAACCATGCCCAGCCATAATAGTCTTCCTTTGGAATAAGTGACAGGCCGTGTGGGTTAGCTAACATAACAGCTCTGTTTCCAACCCTTCTTGGCTGCCCCTGCTATAGATGTGGATCCAAAACACTAGAATTTCTGAACTACCTTTGAGCTGGCCTGACTGTGCAACACAGTTCTGACCAATGATGTGTAAGGGAAGCCTTCTGGTACTGACTGATCCCCATTCTCCTTCCTGCCTGGGACACGGGGTGCCTGGAGGTGTAATAGCCATCTTGTGCCCATGCTGGGTGCAGCAGACAGACTCTAAGATGAATCCATGCTTCCCTGGTCTTCATGCCCTCATGTGTTCTCCCCTTGAGTATGAGCAGGATCCGTGACTTACTTCTAACCAATAGAATAGTAAACATGGTAAGACAGTACTCTTGTAGGCCGGGCGCGGTGGCTCAAGCCTGTAATCCCAGTACTTTGGGAGGCCGAGACGGGCGGATCACAAGGTCAGGAGATCGAGACCATCCTGGCTAACATGGTGAAACCCTGTCTCTACTAAAAAATACAAAAAACTAGCCAGGCGAGGTGGCGGGCGCCTGTAGTCCCAGCTACTCGGGAGGCTGAGGCAGGAGAATGGCGTACACCTAGGAGGGGGAGCTTGCAGTGAGCTGAGATCTGGCCACTGCACTCCAGCCCAGGCGACAGAGTGAGACTCCGTCTCAAAAAAAAAAGAAAATTAAAAAATTAAGACAGTACTCTTGTAATTAAGATTGTAACATCTGTTTCACTGAGGGACTCTCTCTTCCTAGCTTTGAGGAAGTGAGCGGCCATGTTGAGGAGGCACATGTGGCAACTTAGGGCAGTGTCTGTCCAAGAACCAACTGAAAACTGTGAGTTGTGTCCAGCCAAGAGCCAGCAAAAAACAGAGGCCTTCAGTCCAACGCTCCACAAGGAATGGCGCACCTGCAATAACCATGACAGCTTGGAAGCAGTTCTTTCCCATTAAGCTTTGGATGAAGATCCAGCCTGGCCAACATCTTGACTGCAGTCCTGCAGAGGACCCCGGTAAACTACATTCGGAGCCTTCTGACCCACAGAAACTGAGATAACAAATCTGAGTTGTTTTGAGCTGTTAAATGTGTTGTTGGTGATCAGAAACTGACATCCCAAAATAGGGTGCTTTGATATGCTGAATTGAAGAAGAAGCCTCAAGGTCTCTCTGAACTTCTTCTCTTCCCATCTTTCAATTCTGTCTCTCTCAAACCATGGCATGAAATTTCCCTGTCTGCCTAGTCTGGACCCATCAAAGAAGAAAACAATTACCTTGGACCCTTCCCCAAGTTTTCATACACTGAACTAATATGCAGAGGGAGAAGGACTGAAGTCTGTCAGTACACTTGAAGAGAATTTTGTCACAAACCGTATTCTGCTCTGTGTGCCCAAAAGACTGTACTAGGTCACTGTATGTTCTTCAAGCCCATTGAATTCCCCAAAAATTGTTTACTAGCCCCCCTAAAATCATCCACATTTTCCAATCTCCTTTTCCCCTAAGAGGTAGTAAGGTATATAACCATCTGTACCCCATTGTGTGGTGGGGTCATTACTCTATGATCCCCCCCATACATGCTAATAAATTTGTATGCCGTTTCTCCTATTCATCTGCCTTTTGTCACTTGATTTTTTAGCAAATCTTCACGGGACAAAGGAAAGTTTTCCCTTGGCCCCTACAGTGTGGTGATGCTGTTAGACAGCAATAGATACTTTATTCACTAGAGATGAAGGAGCAGATAGAGGGCCCTGGCTTCTTTAATGCACTTACACTGGATTGTAGCTTCAGCTCTGGATGGCCCATTTCTGGATTCTTACTAAGATAAACAAACCCTTGATGTGCATAAGCTCTTTAGTTTGTCAAGTTTTCTGTTACTTTGAGTTGAAAGTAATCCTTAGTGGTATAAGGTGGCTTGTATCTCAAATTGTGCCCCCAATTCTGAGCACAATCTCTCTCTTCTTATAACTCTCTGATTTGAAAGGCTGTAGCTGCTATTTCTATAGCTGTCTCAAGACACTTCCCCCCAAATAGTATAGTTCCAACTCTTCTTTTGCTTTAATAATTGTTCAGATGAGTTAGGGGAAGGGCTTTCCTTCATCCAATGATGAAGAGAGAGAAAGAAGAAGAGAATAAGGAAGAAAAAGAATGGAAAGAGAGAAAAAGAAAAAGAAAAATGAAAAGACACAGGGAAAGATAAAATTTTTTAGCATCCAAACTACTGGTCTAGACCATTTGTAAATATGGTTGTAACATATCACATGTTACAATTTTAATCAGACTGATGTTTTTAGTTATGACATTTTTCCTTTCTATCCCAACTCCAAAACTTGACACAAAGACCTCATAGAATATTCTTTTCTACCCACCTATGGCATATTGCAAGTCCTTATCACTGCTAACATGATGAGTCTTTTCTAACCTTTGAGATCAGAGCTCTACTTTTTCTCAGTGTCTTGAATAGTTAGTTCTGAAAATTTCCCACCAGGTCCAGTCACCTGAGTCTTTTCCAAGTCTCATGGAAACTGCAGGCTATTAGGTCTCACGTCACGCTTGGAACACTGACTACCTAAGTAAGCCATTGGTGTGAATTATCATATGCAATACTGAGTCAAGTAAGTGTTATGTCCATTATAGACATAAGGGAACTGAAGTGCAGAATCATAAAATTTTAGCTTTAGAAGCGACTTTTAAGAGACTGTGATATTCTTAGCATACAACAGAGAAGTGTTATGGAATACAATGAATTATGAATAAGACTTGGCTTCTTGTAAGAACTCTAGCATTTATAACCCTGTAACCTTGATAAACCCTTTACCCTTCCTGAGGGTTTCTATCTGAAGGGTGTAACTTCTTGCCTACTCCATAGTGTAGTGGTGTGGACTAAAAGGATTAATCAATATGCACAGATTTTGAAAGCCCCATAACTCTACATTAACTAAAGAGAAAGACCCACACATTCTTGAAGACTCATTATACCTCAAAGCTGTACACTATGCCATGATTGAGACTGCATAAAAACACAAAATGCTTTTAAATGGGAGTTATACCAATAATATTTTAAAATGCAAATTTCACAAGCACAAATAGTTTGAAGAACATTTTTAGTTTTTATGTTTTGGGGTTTTTTATTGCCTTGATATTATAGATTTGTTTGGTTCCAAAGATATCTGGTCTGTATATTATAGTTTTTACTCTGTAATGATTGGCTCTATTTTATAAAGAAATAGACTAATCAGTATTGGTTCAAACAACAGTCAAGTAATTTTTGAGAATACTGGACATAAATTTTATTTACAAGCCCTTTCATTAAAATATCTGTCATTAATATATGACATTTTAGTAGTGGGAAAATTGCTCACATATCAAATATTTTAAAATAAAAAGACAATAGTTAAAACTAGACAGTTTGAGACTATAATTTATGAATAATAGTCAAAAATCAAGAATTTTAAATGTTTGTCCTCCTCTTAGGCTTTAAGCAAGGAATGTCTCATGGTAACTGATGTCTGCAGATATTCACCATGGTTTCTGACTGTGGTGATTTACCTCTCGGTGAACTCCCAGCAACATAGGCAAACATGAGGAAAGGTAGTCTAAAAACCCTTCAGGATTATCAATGCTTCCGTTATTAAAAAGCTTTCAAATTATTGCAAGATTTTACTTTATATCAGTAGCCATGGGATATACTAAAAAGTGAGCTTAGTTATTCTTGTAAGCAACAGATAAATATAGGGATTATTAGGGTCCTTTCCCCGCAGGAGCTCATCCTCAAATAAGCAAAACAAATACGAAGTTTCCTCAATTCTACTGAACTCTGAAACCAGCTTACTCTTTCTGTTTGAGTGATTGCTAAAGTCCTAATTTAAAATTCACCTTTTTGTCATTGCTTTAAAGTTAAAACTTCTGTGGGCAAGGGTTGCGGGTAGGGAATACAAAAGTTTAAAAAAATGTAATTTATGTTTCCTAACTTCCCAATTTTTCTAGAAAATCCATAAATCAACATTCCTGTTCCTCCACAGTGTTGACCAGTTCGTTACCATATGTCATAATCCTCAGAAGGGAACAATGCGTGACATCTAGCAAAATAACTGTCCCTGTTTCTGCAATGCTGTGCTGTGAAAACTTAGACATCAGAGGCACAATGGGCTTGTCCTGGAGATTGCATTCCCCCGCAGCTGACTGGGTAGTATTAGGATGAAGAACTAGACAAGGGTACTGCTGCATCCTTTGGCTCTTCCTACCTATTTAACCAATTTGCATCCACTAAGAGATGCTGTTTGATGGAACTTGGGATCAAGTGTTGAAAATTTGAAAAATAGAGACATCAGATAGGTAATTAAATGAGATAAAGCACGTAAGGTAATTAACACAGTTCCTTGCACATTAACCACTCAGTAAATTTAACTATTTGGGTTTTTTATTTTTTTCTTAATGACCAGCATAGTGTTTTCCTTTAACTATTCTTGCTGCTTTATCTCCAGTTAAAGGTTATTTGGCATGTAGGCCATGAAGCGTTTATCATTTCTAAAATCCACAATTTGTAGACATTTCACCTGCTCCTTGTTCAATCTAGATCTTAGCACAAGTTTCCACCATGTTTTGACATATGGTCATTTGCCCTGACACTAAAAATGAGATCAACAACTGAATGGCTACATTCAAAGAAATGCTTACTGTTAAAAAAAAAATCTAAATAATATTCCTGAGTAGCAATTTTCTCTGGCATCTAAATCTTGGGACTGTGACATGTACTTTGAGATGGTAGAAGAGGATTTCTGTTACCTTCATAAGCTACTGGGCATTTATGAAGAAAATAGTGCAAAGAAAATGAAATTTTGCATATAAAACTAGTACATCCCCTAGCAATTTTACATGCAGAAGAACTATCATTCACATGTACTTGCAAATTATTTTATTGTAGAACTGTTTGAAGATACCAATAATGTTTGAAATGAAAAATAGATGTTTATTAGAGCTGATCTGAAACCAATGGTCACATCATTATTAGAAATCTAAAAAGTGAACTCTGTACTTCTTGGTTCATTTTCTGTATGATTTTAAAAACACAAAGAGGAAAATCTTGGTCACAGGCAGCTGATTTTTTTTTTTTAGGAAACAATGTTTGTTTGTTTGTTCATTTGTTTTAGACTTTGGCTGGCCACAATCTTGATAAATGGTTGCTGCTGGTTTTCATTTTTTCTTGATGACCTTATTTCTTAAGTAGTTTTAGATCTTTAGAATTACTGTTGTTTTCTAAAACTGATTCATACTTTCCCTTTCATCCTCTCTCCATTTTAGATGTAATTCAGATGTCAATACTCTCTCTTTGAAAGAGATGATTGATAAGTATGTTCCTGTTGGATTCTTTGCAGGAACAAAATAAGAACTTCCAATAAAATGAAAAATGAGTTACAACTGTTGAAAGTGTAATTTTAAAAACCTTTCGGCTTTGTACAAAGAAGGCTATTTTTATTCATGACAGAAAAAAAAAAAAAAAGGCGCTGCTAGAAAAAGCACTGTCCTTGCTTTAGGGCAGAAGATAGCCCCAGAGAAGAGTCAAGTCCACTCCTCATTAAGCTTCAGGCCCTGGCTTCCTTATTCTTACCTTTCCCTTGTACCAAGTGGGTCAAATCCTGGAAGTCTCTATTTTATATTGTTGTTAAAGCTGCTATTCTAAATGTTGTGTGAAATATAAGAAAATAAGATATAAGATAAGGAATAAGCTCTTTCAGAAGCAAGGTGGATTATAAAAACTGCAAAACAAATGATGCATCCATAAAATGAAAAACATAAAGTTGGGTACTTACTCAAGGTGGAATAAATAACTAGGGCTAAGATAAATAGCTGTGGATCGATTCCCTTCAACAGCTCGGAGTCTGGAACAGGTGTTGGCATATTTTTTCTGTAAAGGTCCACATAGAAAATATTTTTGAAACTTGTGGGTCATATGATCTCCGTTGTGTTTGAATATTTCTGCTTTTGTACTTTGTAACACAAAAACTGCCATAGACAATGAATATGGCTGTATTCCAATAACCTTTCACTCATAGACACTGAAATTTGAATTTCATATCATTTTCACATATCATGAAATATATTATTTGTTGGCATTTTCAACCATTTAAAAATTTAAAAACCTTTCTTAGGTCAGTGGTTGTGCAACAACAGGTAACAGGTCACAGTTTACCAGCCCTAGTCTAGGGAGTTAGAAAGGGGTCTTTATTGTATAATCAAATGTCAGGGCTAAAATTACCACTAGAAAGGTAATACTTTGTTAAACGTGGAAAATAATGTTTTTCTTCTTATGCTATTTCAAAATGTGTTGCAAAAGCTTTTGGTTCTGTCATTTGCAGACATTTTACATGATAGAATGTCTTTCTCAGACACACAACAAGGTCAATTACAGGGGAGTCAGAGAAGATGGTAGATGATTTCAGCTGAGGAAGGGCTAGACGGGCGTTGCCTTCAATTAGCACTAGAGAGGAACAGCTTCTCAGTATTTCAGATGAGAATAGTTGACATTGGAGAATATTGAGGTCAAACTATTGCAGGATTTTTTAATTCCAACTCTAAGATTCCAGAGCTAAGGACAAGTCCTTAAAGGGTCTGACTCCAAGATACATATTTCAAGTGTGTTAGACAATGATATTCTAGTGAAGTCTGGTAGGTAATTAGGGCTAAATTAAACAGTGAGAGATAGTCAAGAATTTGGGAAAAAGGAAACCATTTTTTACCCTAGACTTTGTTGAAAGCTTGCAATTAATGTAAATTCTTAAAGTTTAGTTCTGAAACTAGTTATTAAATATAGATGTATCAGTGAAGTATTTGACTTAAAGAAGGAAAAGCTATTTCATCCTCTCATCTTCTGTCCCTTCCCCTTCCATACTCCCTCCCATTTCTCCTCCTCTTCTTCCCTCTCTTTCTGTCCTTCCCCGCTTTTCCTTTCCTCCTTCTCTCTCCTTTTTTCCTCTCTTTCTTCTTCCTTTCCTACATTCCCCCAAAATGTAAATCACTGAAATCTGGTAGTTTATAAAATGGTTCCTAAACTCAGACAATCAACAGAATCACTTAGAGGCATCTTTTTAAAAGATAAATTTCTTGGTCCCAAACCAACTGAATCAGAATCTGGAGGAGTGGCATGAGATCATCTGTTGATCTGGATTTTTTTTTTTTTTTTAAACAAGCTCTTCAGGAGATTCTGATGGACACCCAGGTTTAGGAAGCACAGCACCACAGCAGTGGTTCTCAAACTTGAGTGGACATCAGAATGATCTGAAGAGCTTATCAAAGCATAGAGGGTGAGCCCCACTCCAAGAGATTCTGATATATGGATTTGGCATGGGGTCTAAGAATATGCATTTCTAAACAAAATTCCCAGAGGCTACTGGTTCTGCTTGTCTAAAGATCACACACTTGCTGAAAACAACTGCTTTAGGCCATATAATTAAGGCTCCTAGTCTCTCTAGTTGGCCTCGTGTCCGTAGTTCACTCAAGCTTTGAACTACTTATTAAAAGGGACATCTGCAAACCTAAACATATAAGGCATTATACAGCATCAAGTCCATCAAATAGTCCGTAAACTCTACAAGCTGGACTACTGTTGTTAAAACATTTAATTAACAAAAGATACATTTAGCAAAGCACCATGACACAATGTAAATGACTCTCATGGCATCTGATCCAGAGCTCTCTGCACTGGCATGTGTTCACCGGCATTTGCTGCTGTTGGCAGTATTTGGATTCTGTCCCTCGTGAAGAGGGTGTTGAGGTTTTTCTGGATCAAAGGGTGGTGACAAATTACACTCAATTTTATTTCTGTCCAAATACAAGACCACAATGACACAAATGTTTTCAGAAAAACAATGTCTCAACACGGGTTATTATTATTATTATTATTATTATTATTGAGACGGAGTTGTGCTCTGTCGCCCAGGTTGGAGTGCAGTGGCGCGATCTCAGCTCACTGCAAGCTCTGCCTTCCGGGCTCACGCCATTCTCCTGCCTCAGCCTCCTGAGTAGTTGGGACTACAGGCGCCCACCACCTCGCCCGGCTAATTTTTTTTTTTTTTTTTTTTTTTAGTAGAGACCAGGTTTCACCGTGTTAGCCAGGCTGATCTCGATCTTCTGACCCCGTGATCTGCCCATCTCGGCCTCCCAAAGTGCTGGGATTACAGGCGTGAGCCACCACGCCCGGCCACGGGTCACTTTTTAAAATAACTTTTAATGATTCTTTGTATTTTTAGTAGAGACCGGGTTTCACCGTGTTAGCCAGGGTGATCTCGATCTTCTGACCCCGTGATCTGCCCGTTTCGGCCTCCCAAAGTGCTGGGATTACAGGCGTGAGCCACCACGCCCGGCCACGGGTCACTTTTTAAAATAACTTTTAATGATTCTTTGGGATCACTAAGATCTCTCACCCCAATCTCCCCCTGCTTGAATTAATGTTGAAAATAGTCTCCAGAATTTGAAATGTAATGGCTTCTTGTTTGAACCAGCTATTGTTTCTGTGTCAAACATGGGAGATTTATTGCCAGCAGCAGCTGGAGGAGTTTCCCATAACAACTCCACTGGGAAAACGGTAAGGCAACTAAGGCTTAGAGAGATTAACTCTCCAAGGATACATAACCAGGAATTTCTGGATCAGGATTCTCATATGCATTTCTATTAGGCTGTGTCATGCCTCTTTGACACATAAACTCAAAGCTCTTCAACAACCACAGAATCTGTTGAAAATAATAACAAGCCAAAATAGAACTGCAAACTGACACAGATGCTTCTTGATTTCTTCTTAGAACTAGCCTTTTGTTTGAATTAGATTGATTTTTTAGGATCTACACACATACATCAACATATTTATTTTTATGAATATTTTATAAATAGATTCTGATTTTCATTTGTTTGGATGTATAAAACTTCATTGCACAGGCAATCAAGAAAATCACCAAGCTCTGTAGAAATGTCTTCATAGAACAAGCTAATTTTTTTCCCTACTGAGCTATATTTACCATGGAGAGACATTTCTGCGTATGTCATGACCCTCTGCCAAAATGTCAACCTATTCTCTTCATCCAGAAGTTCATAAAAATAGGGAAAGCTCCAAAAAACAAGGGATAGGAACAGCTGGGGGTAGGACAGAGGGAGTCAGAGGGCATGCACTCTGGAGGACTATCCAGGTGCATAGGGAGTAGGCGTAATGCACTCCAAGAGTCTCCCAGAGGAAGAGCCACAGTCAGATTCCTCACACACCCCAGCTAATCCATGAAAAGCAACAGCAGTGCAAGGATGTTTTCATCTCATGCCTTCTGTGTATGGCTATCTGAGTAACTGGCAATATTAAAATAACTTATTTCACATTGACAGCTTCCAGAATTTGTGAGCAAGCTCCATTTGCTAGAAACACGACTCTGGGTACCAAAAGGTTTGTCTGGCTTAGAATAAGAATTCAATACTTGCCTATAAATATTTATCTTTGAAGATTTTTACTGTTTAATGTTTCCATAAGCTCTTGCTTTGAAAAAAAGTTTTACTCAGTGCTTATTATGTTCTTGTGACATGTACTTAGGAGGGAAAAATCTTGATGTCTGGATCCCACCTTAAGGGTTCTAGTTTAATTGATAGAAAGTGGCCCCATTGCAAGTATTTTTAGAGTCCCCAGGCAATTCATGGAGCCATTGCTCAAGCTTCAAAATGTATTGATGCCTGTGTCCCACCCCCAGTGGTTATAATTTATTAGTCTAGGGTGTGACCTAGATGTTGGGATTCTTAAAGATTCCTCATCCCCACCCTCCCCAATCTTGGAATAGACTTGGGTCTCTGCAGCTCTCAAACTTCAATATGTGTCAAAATCACCTGAAGAGCTTGTTAAATGACAGCTTCCTAAATACCACTCTCAGTGATTTTGATTCACTACATCGAAGTGGGCTCAAGTTTACATTTTTTATAAACCAACAGGTTATGGTAATGCTGCTGGTACAGAGATCACAAGAAAATAGAATTTTCTCCCCAGGAGCATTTGCCAGAGTCTGAACACATTTTTGGTTGTCCCAACTCAGAGGATCGGTGGGTACTACTGGCATCTAGTGGGTAGAGGTTAGACGTGTTACTAAACACCTTACAATGCACGGGACAGTCCCGCCACCCGGCGGCAATTATCTGGTCCAAAATGTTGACAGTGTTAAGGTTGAAAACACTGTTTTCGTCTAGATTCTACAAAGATGCTTAGGTCATTATAAACCAAGGACTTTGTATAAAATTCAAAGCAAAAATCTAGAACTCTTTAATTAGTATCACCTTTAAGATATAGAACCAACTGCATGGCTTAGTTATACATATAGATTGGTAAAAAAATTGTGGTTTCTGTTGCTAAACAGAAGACTGACAGTCTTTTGTAGATACAGAAAACATCTGGCACAATTTTTGCTATAGCATGAATCGTTATTATAGCTTTTAGTTAGCTTCCAGGAGATGACAAATTCTTTGTAATTTTAGCTTGAAACCCTTTGAATAAAAATCTGAACTTATTAAGAAAACCATTACAGCATAATTTTTGTTCAAAAGTAGTCAGTGGGCCAGGCACGGTGGCTCACTCCTGTAATCCCAGCACTTTGGGAGGCTGAGGGGGGCGGATCACAAGGTCAGGAGTTCAAGACCAGCCTAGCCAACATGTTGAAACCCCGTCTCTACAAAAAACTCAAAGAATTAGCCGGGCATGGTAGCGCGTGCCTGTAATCCCAACTACTCAGGAGGCTGAGGCAGGAGAATCACTTGAACCTGGGAGTTGGAGGTTGCGGTGAGCAGAGATTGTGCCATTGCACTCCAGTCTGAGCGAGAGAGCAAGACTCTGTCTCAAAGAAAAAAAAAAAAAAAAGAAAAGATAGTCAACATAGGATCTCATGAAAAAGCTAGTGTTCACAGTGCATTTTAAATGAAATCTGCATTACTTTTAAACATGTCTATTTCATAAAGTAAGATCCCTAAGTATTTACCCAACAGTTTTAAGTTGTATACTTAAGAGATCTGCTAGTCAATAAGAATACGGGAATTTTAAGAAAACAAAGACTTGTCTTCAGTAGGTTTAAAGCTAAGGTATGTGTGTATGTCTCTGTAATGTGAGGCAGTAGGTATAATTATGTGCTTTGAGGATGTAAAATATGTTCTGGAAGTGTAGATACTTTTGAGAGCATCACTGGTGGACAGCCTGCTTCATGAGAAAGGTGAAATCAGACTGAATCCGAAGCAGCATGAAAAAATTCTAGAAATGAGATGACAAGTTTTCAGGTAATAGGTTGAGATGGAAACCCAGGTGTCCCCAACAGGGAGAACATGATCCTGAGGTGAGCATCTGCCTTTCCCAGGGGCTTATGCACTGGGCCAGGAGCCAGTCTTAGGACATGTCCCCTTCTGTGGAAGGAGGCTAGTGGGAGAGCGACTCTGTGCAGAATTCAGGGAACACGGGGAGATTCTGACACTCTGTTGCCGACTTTGTCATCTCAACCAAGACTCAGAGACGGATGACTGAGGGGAGGCAACAAAAGTAAGTCTGGATTTGACATGTCTATTGAGGAAATCCAAGAAACTACAAAACACAAGTTCAGTGACAGGGTTAAAATTTCAGAACAAGTTAAACTTAGGAAGAATGTTGGTAGCCTTCTCCCACTATCCACTTAATGCATATCCTCTCTGACAAGTGTGCCATTTAAGGTTGTGTTCCAGTAAGTGTCATAACTATACATCTATTTTAGTGACAGCAAACACCAGCAAAGGCTAATATTTCTCCATGGATTTTCTTCTTTTTCATCTGTCTATTGAGCTCTTTTCCAAATTTTAGCTATCTTTTAGATACTGCATTTGTGAAGAAACATTAGTTCTTATAACCTCTGGTTCTATTGGAAATAAAATACAAAGATACAATTAGATGAAATCTGTTGGCATGATTGTCTGTTTGTCTAGAGTGAGTGAGCAGGGAGAATGTTATCCTCCTGCACTTAGAAGCTTTGTGATTGTTAGCATTTAAGCAGTAGTGAGGCCTTTTCTCTTCATTATGATACAATTTTTTAAAATATCTATTGACTGCTTCAAGGTGATCGTATGAATACATTCCACCAGTGTTCCAATAATGTGAGTCAGGTTAGAGGAAAATTCTTTGTTGCTATCAAATTATTGCTTAACAATAGAATTTGCAGCAAAAAGCTCCTGCATGATATTTATTCTTGTTTTCTCTGAGGATAAATAGCCAAATAAGTTTGCATTGTTTGAAATTTACTGGCAAGGTTCTGAAACTCATTTGAGTTATGGAATCTCAGAAGCATTTGGTTGTTTTAAAAATCAACAAAGGACTTAAGCTAGTCACCTGGAAATTAATAAATACCTCTCTGCATTTCTCCATCACTCTCAGTGAGAGTTGGTCTTTCTACCATTTCCGTAAGGTAGACAAGTCCTTCTGCCTTGCTGTTTGGATTTAAGATAATACCACAAATAAGGTTTCACTGTGCAGATGAAGGAAAAGGAAAGAGCATTTTACCCTCTTCTCTCTGCCTCCAAGTATTTGCTGAGCAAGATACTGCACTAGGCACTGCAGAGATGTAAAGGTGAATTAGATACTTCAAGAAAAGCTCACCATTGGGGAAAGTAGACTTTCTTGTTTTAGGCTTTGACCAAATCCTGGTTGACTTCCTTCTCTAGAAGGAATTTGGGTCTTTGGAAACTAGTCAGTGAGGTTGTAGAAACTGACAAAGATGGGAGGATTTTTCTGCTGCGCTTCATTCTCACTTCAAAATAATGTTGAAACACTTTCAGGTTTCCTCATTGTTTTTAGCTCTTTGTGGGATTTTCTTTCTTTCACACGTCTGAACAGCTCTGGGCTCAGAGGCTGAGAATGGGAGTCAGAAAGAGGAACCATAACACTTCCCTCTGGTGGGGAGGCATGGCCCTGGGAATAGTCCACCATATTACCTCATTTAGCTGGGTTCACTGGGGAGGTCTCTGGCTGCACACTGAAAGACAATGTAATTCTAAGACAGAGGTACCTCTCTCAGGAATTTTGTCAGCATTACATGTCCATTTTTTGCACCAATGTGAAGATTTTATTCTGGGAAAGATGCCAATTTTTTTAATGACTTTCTACGTAGATGATAGCCACAGTTTCTAAACCTATTGGTTTCCCACAAGAGGCAAAAAGAGCCCATAATTATTTGATGACTGTCAGAAGGTGTGTTTAGCCCCTTATTCAAGCCATAAGGGGGTCTCCTGAACCAATGGCCTGCAAAGCTCCTTTATTTAGAGTGGATCATGCTCCAACCTCTGTTTGTGTGCCAGGTTGATCTGTAGCAAACTGTCATGGTCCACAAATCAGTGGCTAAATGTTTAATGTCTAGGGTAGGCACACAACCAAAGTTATGAGAAGCATACCTCAGAAAAAAGTTAAACTTGATCTTCAGTGGCATCTTTTTCACTGCACATATAATCCCAGTTGATGAGTTTCTCCTGAAACCTCCTGTGGATACTCACATAATGTGAGCAAGGTTTTAAAATAATTAAAATGTAAATACTGGGAACATGTAAATTCAAGACCACAGATTACAGCATTTAGATGTCCTCCGTGTGAACCTAGAGATTCATAGTAAACAAAAAAGCATAAGATACAAAGTTTTAAATAAGTGGAACAATAAACAAAACCATTTTTAGGATAGCTATTTTTTAAAACTATACATACAGAGTTAAAATAGATTACTACTTAAATACATATATTTAATATATTTTTTCATGCTACACTGATAAAATATCCCAGAAACTCAGAGTTTAAAGCCATTGAGATTTCTACTAGTAACTCAAATTGTTGCCAAGTCATTTTGAGTTAGTTGAAGTGTCAGGGAACATGTGCGTTTTAGAAATATTTTGGGTTTTCAGGAGGTGGAGCTTGCAGTGAGCCGAGATTGCGCCACTGCACTCCAGCCTGGGCGACAGAGCAAGACTCCGTCTCAAAAAATAAATAAATAAATAAAAATAAAGACATATTTTGGGTTTTGTTCATTCGTTTAGGAAACAGCACTTTTAATGTAGCAATAATGTTCACTAGTCTTTCTTTTTTTTTTTGAGATGGAGTCTTGCTCTGTCACCCAGTCTGGATGCAGTGGCATGATCTCGGCTCACTGCAACCTCCACCTCCCGGGTTCAAGTGATTCTCCTGCCTCAGTCTCCCAAGTAGCTGGGATTATAGGCACGTGCCACTGTGCCTGGCTAATTTTGTTGTGTTTTTACTAGAGACAGGGTTTCACCATGTTGGCCAGGCTGGTCTCGAACTCCTGACCTTGTGATCAGCCCACCATGCCCGGTCACTACTTTCTTATAATATAATCATTGTAGGAATTTTTTGGCCTGGATATAGTGAGCTTACAAAAACCTGTCCTATTATCCTTTAGACAACTGTGCCTTACCTCTTCTGGTTGTGCTGTATATGTCTTTGGGCCCGATTTTCCTGTGGGTATAAAGTAAACTTTCCTTCCTTTTCCTTATACATTCTATTTACAAATAAAAAATAAACTGCTTCATAATTAATTGGCAACATTGTCCAAGTAAGAGTTATGCATATGAAGGATTTAGAAGTTATTTCTCCTACTTCGTGTTACCCAAGCAAAACATATTTGTGGGTTTTGATAACTATAATGAAACTACAGCAAGGCTATTGTAGTGTATGTGTTTGTTCAAGTATATATCCCATTCTGAATTTTTAAAATCAGGGAGCTATCTTCCTGGAATGGTCACAGTACAAATATTGTTGCCTTAATTTTTTTCATTTGACCTTCACCAAAAAGCATTATGTAGGGCTAGGATATCGGGAAAGTCAGGGTTTGTTATATACTTTATCAGTTATCCAAGCTTCAGTGAGTTCCCTTAAGTGTTTGCCATTGGGTAGGAAATACTGAAGATTTATTCTAAACCTGAAAAGTGAAAAAAAAAAAAAAAAAAAAAAAAAATTCATGATTATCAGGGAATATACATGATACATCATGAGGTAAGTCACTAGGAGCAGAAAGCTTATTAAATTTCCAGCTGAAAATGTATCTATGTTGGAAAAAAACAGACATTCTGATTTTCAGTTTTTCCCTCAGGTACAACCTTAGTCACAGCTTCATCCGCAAAGATACTGGTCATATTCATTGTATTTTGAAAAAGTATGGGTGTACATAAAGCCACTATATCTTTAAAATATATAAATAAATAACTTTTCCTGACAAGTTTTAAAATATAAGACATATGACAGAACAGTTTTCTTCAATTATATGATTTGATTTTCCACAGTGGTATAGTTGTATAGATTTCCCTGTTGTCATTTTATGCATCAGTTCTGTTGACACTTGCCACCACTCTTTTTTTCTAAAGTTCCAGGAGTTTGCCTTTGGCACTTTTTCCTAACTCGGTCTTCAGATACAACTTTATTACATTCTATTTTTAAATTATTATATATTATTATTAAAATATTACAAAAATTATTACATATTACATTATTAAGGTATCAGTTCAATTAATTAAATTTAATAAATTCATTCCATACATTAAATTGCAAAAAAGCTAAAACAAAAATTGAAAATTATTTTATTGTTTATTAGATTATTGAAATTAGTTGTACACTCCAACATACCTGAAAAAAATAGACATTTAAAGGTAGTGAATGAAAAGATGGGAAATTATGCTTTAGGCAAATACCAACCAAAGCATTGTTGGTATGGGCAAAATGCTATCAAACGAAATAGACTTTAAGACAAAAGTAGCATGAAAATAACAGGATCCCAGGTATGTGAAATTTTTAATTCACCAAGAAGAGATAATCTGACATCGTATATACCAATGACATAGCTTAAAATACAGAGAGCAAAATTCGACAAAATTACAAGGACAAAATGAATGCACCAGCATGGCGAGAGATTATATCAGACATATTTCAGTAACTGACTTAAAGTGTAGACAAGGAGAAATCACAAAGGATGAGGATTTGAGCAGCACAATTTAAAACCTTAATCTAATGTACATATATAGAATGCTGTACTCCCAGTTTGAGAGTACACGTTCTTTTCAAGCACACATGGAATGTTTTCAAAGAATACATTATGAACTGTACTTAAAGAAATGTCACCTAATTTTAAAAACCTGTATCATACATATCTTAATATTGGACTTCCTGAAAACTAAATTAGATAATAATTACCAGAAAGGTATCTTTAAAAATCTACATATTTCAAATCTACATTTGGAATTTAAACATATGCCTTAATTACCCATGGTTAAAAGAAGAAACTACATCCTTGAGGAACTGCCACACTGTTTTCCACAATGGTTGAACTAATTTACAGTCCCATCAACAGTGTAAAAGTGTTCATATTTCTCCACATCCTCTCCAGCACCTGTTGTTCCCTGA
>NW_012111364.1:10244995-10250877 GCF_000951035.1 Colobus angolensis palliatus
CACCAACATGGCACATGTATACATATGTAACAAACCTGCACGTTGTGCACATGTACCCTATAACTTAAAGTATAATAAAAAAAAAAAAGAAAGAAAGAGGAGAAGGAGGAAGAAGGAGGAGGGGGAGGAGAAGGAGAAATTCTAATACATACAATCAAACTACATTGCACAAAATATATTACCCTATCATCACCTTGCAAACACTGTACTTTTTTTTCCCCTCCTTTCCAAAACAATTTGTGAAAAATAATCAGATGTTTTTGGTTAAAAAGAAAAAAAAGAAGAAACTACAATGGAAATATAAAATAATTAGAATGACAAATCTGAATGAAGCAATTATATATAAAAAACTTCCAGGATCCAACTAAAGCATCTTTGTATTAAGGGAATGTTTTACAACTTTAGAAAAGAAGTCTAAAAATGAAAAAGGGGCTATAAGTACCTAGGCTGCAGAAATCAAGCAGAAGCTACTGTGAACAACTATAAGGAAATAAATTTGAAACAAATGGAATAGTCCAAGACCTAGAATGATACAAGTCACTAAAACTGACCTGTGAGGAAATAGTAAACCCAAATAGCCTATAACTGTATCAGTCAGGGTCCATCAGGGAAGCAGAAAATTTTAACATCATGAATTGTTTAAAGAGGCTTTAGGAAAACTGAAACAGCAGAAGGAGACCACTGAGGTGACACAGGGATGGTAGTTGCAGGCAGCATCTGCTACTCCTGGAGCTGAATGTGAAAAGGAAGAGGGGTGGTTCTCCTAATTTAACAGCCTGGAGCGGGATTCTGCAGAGGTGGGACCCAGACGTCTGGTAAAAAGGTATTTCCCAGCTGGTGTTTGGGGGTTGAGAGGAGGCACTGCTGCTTCCAACCAGCTGATGCTGGTATCTCTAAGGGGACACAGTGAGTCTAATTCTGAGACTGTAGAAGAAACTGGAACTAAATGCTGCTGCCAAAGTGAAGAAACATTGCAGAAATGCCACTTACAGAAACAGGAAGCAAAACTGGCAGGAGCAGCTTCCTTTCCTTCTCTCCAGTCTCCTCATCTCCATTTAGCGGCTACTGGAAGAAACTAACAGGGAACTAGGTAGAACAGAAACATTTGATTTGAAGAGTGTCTGTTGCAGCATCACAAAGCACATCACAGAAGGGTGGTTTGGAGGCTAGGAGAAAACAGTGTGATAGCCTTGATTACTTGTATAGGAAAAGAAAAATAATCTAAAAATAAATGAGCTAAATATTCAACTTTAATAAGTTAGAAAAACAATAAATTTAAAGAAATTATATGTGTAGAATTAATAGAGGCAAAAATAAAATTTAGTGAAATAGAAAATATTCAATAGAATAATACAAAGCCAAAATATGGTTCTTCAAAAAGACTGAGAAAATTGACAAATTGACAAGAAAACGAAGAAAGAACAAAACCATAAATTAAAAATTAGGGAAAAGATGAAGAACGTAACTACAGATACTGCAGAAAATAAGCAGAGGGTATTATGAAGAACTGTATACCAACATTATAAACACGTAAGATGGTAAAATCACTAAAATAAACTCAAGGATAAATTGAAAGTCTAGTCTATAGCCATTAAAAGAAACTAACCTGGAAGTCAGTTCTTTGCACACAAATCACCAGGCTCAGATGGAATTACAGGAAAGTTCTACCAAGTCAAGGAAAAGATCATTCAATTTTTCTATAAACTCCTTAAAGAAATATACAAAGGAGAAATAATTATTGTTTTATGAGTAAACTGAATACTAAAACCACAAGAGAAAAATAAAGTGAATAGTCCAATTCAAACAAAACAAATTTATGAATATATAGTCAGCCCTTGATATCTGTGAGTTTCTTATCCATGGATTCAACCAGCTGTGGATCAAAAATATTTGGGAAAAAAGGTGTACTAAACATGTACAAACTTTTTTCCTTGTCATTATTCACTAAACAATACAGTGTAACAACTATTTACATAACATTTACATTGTATTAGATATTATAGATAATCTAGAGATGACTTAAAGTATATGGGAGGATGTGCAGAGATTATGTAAATATTATGCCCTTTTGTATCAGGAATTTGAGACTATAGATTTTGTTATCTGTGGGGGGTTCTGGAATCAATCCTCAGAGGATACCAAGGGACAACTGTATGTAGAAAGAGAACACATATTCAGTCGCAAAATGCTAAAAGCATTTTCTTTAACATAAGGAACAGCGCAAGCATACTTACTATCATCACTAATATTCAACATTATACTGGAAGTCTTAAATAATTTAGCAAGGAGAAAATGGTATAAGAGTAGAAAAAGAAAGGAAAAAGCTGTCATCCACAGATGAAATGACCATCTAATATAAACAATACAAAGGGTTATGCAAAGTATAGGAATTACAGGAATTTGTCAGGATGGTACAATATATGATTAATGCACAAAAGCTAACTGCATTTCTTTATACCAGCAACAAACATAAGATTAAAAAAACTTGTAAAAGGTACTACTATTTACAAAAACAACCAAAAATAGATGGTACTTAGGAATACACACATCAAAAGAGATGTAAGCCGTCTATAAAGAGAATAATAAAGGCTGGGCACGGTGGCTCATACCTATAATCTCAGCACTTTGGAAGGCCGAGTTGGGCAGATCATCTGAGTTCAGGAGTTCAAGACTAGCCTGGTGAACATGGCAAAAACCCCGTCTCTACTAAAATAACAAAACTTAGCCCAGTGTGGTGGCATGCACCTGTAATCCCAGCTACTTGGGAGGCTGAGGCAGGAGAATAGCTTGAACCTGGGAGGTGGAGGTTGCAATGAGCTGAGATCATGCCACCACACTCCAGCCTGGGTGACAGAGCGAGACTCCATCTCAAAATAAATAAATAAAATAATAAAATTGGATCCAAAGACATTAAGGAATATCTAAATAGATGGACTTACATGTTATGTTCACATATTGGAAAGGTTAATATGAAGATGTGTTTCCTCAAATCTGCATATTCATTGGAATTACAAGATTTAAACAAATAAAAATCCTAGATTCAGAAACCTTTTGGAAAAGCAAAGAGCTAAGGTAATCCTATAGATGAAGAACCAAGTAGAATTTTATTACCCTAAAAAATGTAATAAAATTGTGTAATTGGTGCAGAGATAAATAGGGCAATGAAACAAAATTGAGAAACAAGAAAATTACCTATTTACATATAAAAACTTGAATAATGGCACAACGGAATTCAGAATTAGTAGGAAAGAATGGATTATTCCATAAATGGAATTATTCATCTATAAGGAAAAAAATGGAAAATTGACCTTTAGTTCATACCTTACACAAAAATCAATTTCTGATACATTATTTCAAGTGTGAAAGGAAAAACATTAAAAATTTTAGAAGAAAATATAGGTGAAAGACTGTCTCCTTAGGGATCTCATAAATAAATAATGTAAACTGTAATAAAATATTAAGAAATTTAATCTTGTTGTAATTAATAACTATTCACTAAAAGACCCCATAAAGAGTGTTAAACTACAAACTTGGAAAATATTTTTGTGACTCCTGTAAAATAAAACATAAAAAACTAGTTTTGTAATATATAAAAATGTTGTGTATCAGTAGGACAATACAAATAATCAAATTTTTTGTACTGAATAGTCATGCCTTATGAGTAGCATGGAGAGCCAGTAAATAGCCAATGATTCTCCATATCATTAGTATGAATGAACATATAAATTTCAGTAATATACCAATTCACAGCCACCAGACTGGAAAAAAAAATTAAAGCCTTACAAAACCAAAAATTAAACCCTGACAAATGGGAAGGACATGGAGCAATAGAATTTCTCAAAGCAAATAAGAGTTTAAATTGGCACAGGCCAGGCGCGGTGGCTCAAGCCTATAATCCCAGCACTTTAGGAGGCCGAGGCGGGCAGATCACGAGGTCAGGAGATCGAGACCATCCTGGCTAACATGGTGGAACCGCTTCTCTACTAAAAATACAAAAAATTAGCCGGGCGTGATGGCAGGCACCTGTAGTGCCAGCTACTCGGGAGGCTGAGGCAGGAAAATGGTGTGAACCTGGGAAGCGGAGCTTGCAGTGAGCCGAGATCATACCACTGCACTCCAACCTGGGCCAACAGAGCGAGATTCCGTCTCAAAAATATTAATAATAATAAATTGGCACAAACATCTTGGGAAAAAAATGTATCTACCAATGAAGGTGAACATGCCTATAACCCTTGTCCAAAGAGTTCCACTTCAGGGAATATATCCTAGAGAGATCTTTGCACATGTGCATCAGGAAACATGTATGAGAATGTTCATAGTAGCTTTGTTTATGATAGGAACAAACACTAGAAAACAGCCCAATTGTCTATGAAAGTAGAATAGGTTTTAAAAATTGTAATATAATTATACAAGTAAAGATGATACAGTAGTGAAGATGAATGAACTACAGCTATATGCACCAGCATGATTGAATCTCAGGAAAAATAATTTTGAACTCAAAAAGCAAACTAAGAGAAAAATACAGAAGTATAGTTTAGTTCATATCAAGCTCAAAAATAGGAAAGTCTAAATATGTTGTTTAGAGACAACATGTATGTGATTAAAATATAAAGAAAAGGAATGGAGAGATTATCACAAAATTCAGGATAGTGGCTGTCTTTGGAAAGGAGAGATCATCATGAACGAGCACACAGGAGTCTTCAAATATATTGGTACTGTTCTATTTCTTAAGCTAGCTGGCAAGCACAAGATGTTTCTTTTATGTTATTTTATGCCTTTTTTTACATTGTAGGGGAGGCAAAATGTTTCTTCTACCCTCTTCTGGTCTCCAGGTAGCCCCGAGAATTAAATTAACATAGATAGATTAACAAGAAAAAAGCTTATAGATTCTTATTATATACCTGGGAGCCCAATAGAAAAATAAAGACCCAAAGAAGTGGCAAAACCTAAGTGCTTACATGCTGGGTAGAACAAAGAGAAGCAATTGTGGAAAAGTAACTGTTATTGAAACACCAGAGGTTCAGTCTAGGCCCTGTTACTCACCACACAGAAACCTAATCACTGAGATGATAAGTAGTGCCAGAGAAAAAGTATTTATTCGGGTGTTGCACCCAAGGAGATACAAAATCAGTCTCCAATTCATCTCCTCGGCAGGACTAAAATTAGGGATTTATATAGCAGGGAAAAAATGTAACCATGTGTGAGAAAATAGAAATTAGGGAGGGATAAGGAAGAGAAATTGTTCAACAGGAAGCAGGTGGTCAGTTAGGCAACAACGATGGGTAAGGGAGCTGGTGCCTTATTGTGCAGATTCGGTTAACTGGTAAGTTTCAATTCCTTAATACTATCTGGAAGGCCTGATGGTTGATTTCCTGAGAGAGGATCTCAGATAAGATAAATGTAACTTTCTCAAGTTTTAAGATTGGAGGGTCCATTTCTATGTTAATTCAAAAGAAACCATAGACATAAGTTCTATGAGGCAATTGGGCCAGTTTCATAACTAAAATCTATGAGGAGACCAAAAGAAGATAGCTATTTTAAGTTGGGCACAGTGGCTCACACCTGTAATCCCAGCACTTTGGGAGGCTGAGGCAGGCAGACTGCTTGAGCCCAGGAGTTTGAGACCAGCCTGGGCAGCATGGTGAAACCCTATCTCTACTAAAAATACAAAAAATTAGCCAGGCATGGTGGTGCGTGCCCGTAGTCTCAGCTACTTGAGAGGCTGAGGTGAGAGGATGGCATGAGCCTGTGAGGCAGAGGCTGCAGACTCTGTCTTGAGGGAAAAAAGGTTATTTTAACAAGGTTTGTTTGTACAGAATTATCTTGGCGTCACTCTGGTGACAATGTTTCCTCTTGGAATGTAGAGGGCATCTTTTTTTTTT
>NW_012111364.1:10251060-10259031 GCF_000951035.1 Colobus angolensis palliatus
GGCTAATCTTTTGTATTTTTAGTAGAGACGGGGTTTCACCGTGTTAGCCAGGATGGTCTCGATCTCCTGACCTTGTGATCCGCCCGCCTCGGCCTCCCAAAGTGCTGGGATTACAGGCATGAGCCACCGCGCCCAGCCAAGAGGGCATCTTTAAGATGGTTTTATATCTTGCTTTCAGGAAGAGAAGGAAAGGTCAGAGTGCCCCTCTTGCAGCTGCTGTCTTTCAAGTGCCTTTAGCTCTCAAAATAATACTTATGCCAAAGAGGCATATTAGAGTTGGTAGACTGTTATCCTTCAACACAAATAAAATGTTTTATAAAATGCAGTTTAAAACAACAGTTTACCTTTATGTTAGGTACTTAGTTTGGCTTTTATAAAGAAACTAATGGATTAATGTTTTTCCTATTGTCCAATAATTCATACTGCTTCCTTGTGTTGCAAAATTACATATATTTTTAATTACTCCCTGAAAGTCTAAATTGTATGTTTTTCATCAAATTATTTTTAAAATTTATTTCTGACAGACATGTCCATATGTATGAATTTTAAGATGATGCATATGAAAGTGTTTAAAGATACATATACCTATACAAATGCAAGGTAATATATACATGGAATATATTTTAAAGGGTAGATAGAATCACTGTTTTTGACTAAGTAGAATGTGGCTAAAGATCAAATTCGATGGTTGTCCTCTGAAATCTTGGTTAAGTCTATTTCTTTTTTTGTTTATTTTTGGTTTTGTTTTGATAGTACCAAAGCAAAATGATTGAGAGGCACAGAGATGGGAATAGAACATCAAGTATCTTTGCAGAATAAACTAGAGATTCCTGTTATATGATACAAATGTACGAAGAGAAGAAAAACAGTTTTCACCAAATAAAGTAATTAAAGCACATCTCACTAAACTAAAAAGTCAAGAGTTTGCCCAGTTCGGTATCTTCCACCTCCCCAGCAAAAATAAGGCTTTTTTGGCAGGGCACATTGGTGGGAGGATCACTTGAGTTCAGGAGTTGGACACCAGTCTCGGCAACATAGTTGCTGCAAAAGTACAAAAATTAGCCAGATGTGGTGGCACATGCTACTAGTAGTCCCAGCTACTCAGGAGGCTGAGGCAGGAGGAGTGCTTGAGCCCAGGAGGTTGAGGCTACAAGCGAGCCATGACAGCACTGTTACCAAAACACTAGGGGTTCAGTCTAAGTCCTGCTGCTTGCTGCACAGAAAGCCAGTTTCTGAGACAACGAGTATTGCCAAGGAAGAAAGCTTTAACCAGGTGCTGCAGCTAAGGAGATGGAAGATAAGTCTCAAATCCATCTCCCTAACCAACTAAAATCAGGGGTTTATATAGCAGGGAAGAAATGTAACTATGTGTGAAAAAATCAGGAACTTGGGAGGGGTAAGGAAGCAATCATGATGAATAAGAGGCCAGGTATCTCATTGTCTGGATGCCATTACCCAGTGAGTTTCAGTTCTTAGATACTTTTTGAGAATCTTGAGGGTCCTTTCCTGAGGAAGGAACTCAGATAAAACATATGTAAGTTTCAAGCTTTAAGACCAGAAGAGAGTCAATTTCTATGTTTATCCAAAAAAACACTGCCTATGGGACTATTGGGTTGGTTTCAGCACCACTGCACTCCAGCCTGGCAAACAGAATGAGGATGTCTACAAGAAAAAAAAAAAAACTTACCAGGCTGGGTTTGTTAGCAGTGGCAGGAATCCATGTTACCAGTGGCATATCCATATGGGTTCGCAGCAACTTCAGTCCCTGCCTTCTCAGAAGAAAGAATTCGACTGAGGGGCATAAAGCAGAAAAAGAGACAGGGCAAGTTTCAGAGCAGGAGTGTAAGTTTATTTTAAAAGCCTTTAGAAAAGAAAAAAAAGGACAGTTCACTTGGAAGAGATCCAAGTGGGTGCTGCAGTTCAAGAGAGAAAAGAGAACAGTTAAACTTGATCCTAGGCCAGGCATGGTGACTCACGCCTGTAATCCCAGCACTTTGAGGTCAGGAGTTCGTGACTAGCCTGGCCAACATGGTGAAACTCCATTTCTACTAAAAATCAAAAAAAAAAAAAAAAGAGCTGGGTGTGGTGGCGGGCACCTGTAACCCCAGCTACTCAGGAGGCTGAGGCAGTAGAATCTCTTGAACCTGGGAGGCAGAGGTTGCAGTGAGCCGAGATTGGGCCACTGCACTCTAGCCTGTGTGACAGAGTGAGACTCCATCACAAAACAAAACAAAACAAAACACACCTGGGACTTTATAGGCTCAGCTCTTTCCCATGATTCCTCCTTTAGGTGGGCCTCCCATATGCGCAGTACCCTCCTTACACTTACGAACTGAGCGCACACGGTGTGTTTAGCAAGTTGTACACATGCCCATCTGAGTTTCTCTTCCCTTTTCCGGTGGAAAGTATCCCCGGAACATCATACTTTGCCATTTTATCTCTTAACATACATGCCCAGGACATTTCTTCTCCCTAGGGTCTGCATTCAGTTAACATTTTGATGTTAATAGGTGTGAATCATCAGAAAATGGCCTCTCCCTGGTGCCAACTGCCAATTTATCTCTTTTAGAGAGTCAATGTGCTAATTGCTGAACCATCACCTGATGTTCCTAGTGGGTCTAACTACCTGTAACAGGTTCATGAGTTTAGGCCTGTATCAATGCAACCTAATAAAACTGGTGTTCCCCAATCTTTATTTTGCTTTATACAGGTTTTTGTTTTTTATCCTAGAGCAATGCCTTGCACGCAGTAGTTGCTCAATAAATATTTGTTAAATGAATAAATAACATGTTTAGGCTGGGTGCAATAGGATCACACTTGTAATCCTAGCACTTTGGGAGACCAAGGCAGGTGGATCATCTCCAAGGCAGGTGGATCACCTGAGGTGAGGAGTTTGAGACCAGCCTGGCCAACATGGCGAAATCCCGTCTCTACTAAAAATACAAAAACTAGCCTGGTGTGGTGGCATGTGCCTGCAGTCTCAGCCACTTGGGAGACTGAGGCAAGAGAATCACTTGAGAAACCTGGGAGGCAGCAGTTGCAGTGAGCCAAGATCACACCATTGTACTAGAACCTGGGTGACAGAGACTCCATCTCAAGAAAAAAATAAAATAATAAATAAATAAATAACACGTTTGAAGTTTAAAAAGCAGAGGATAAAAACTAAAAGCAGTGGTTTAGGATAGAAAAATAATTATTTCTAAGGGCATTTCATATAAGCTGAGAATAACTCAGCAGTAGATGAAAAGTCAGAAATTAAGTACACTAGGGAGCAGAATAGTGCAACTGCAGGATACATGAGCTTTGGCGTCTGAGAGATGTGAGAACAAACGCATTTTTTTTTTTGCTGGTTCCTGGACTTGTAATCTCCAATAAATTATAAACTTTCTCTTTACATTTTTTTTTTTTTTTTTTTTATTTTTGAGACAGAGTCTTGCTCTTCATCTTCAGCAGTTTTTCTATGAGGTATGTAGGTTTCTATCTTGCTTGGGACTCAAGTGTTCTAAGCATGAAGATTTTTGTCTTTTCTCTGTTCTGGACATTCTCAGCAATTATTTCTTTACATATTGGCTATTCTTTTCATCTACAGTTCATTTTCAATGCAAATTGAACCTTCTCTTTATATACTCCATGCACCTTACTCTCTCTTTTATATTTTCCCTATCTTTATCTTTCCTCAATTCCATCTTTCATTTCAGTCATTTTCTGTTCAGTCGTGTATAACTTGCGTTTGACCTTCCCATTGAGACTTTTTATTTCAATTATCATTTATTTTAAGTAAGTTCTGTTTGTTTGTAAATCTTAGTTTTTTCATAGTGTCTTTTTTACTTTTCTTATGTTTTTATTCATTTCATGATACGTGAAGTTTTATCCTAGGGAATATTTTCTGGACTGGGTTGAAGAGGTTTCTCTCTAAGGTGATTTTGTGTTTGCTTCTGACAGATGAATCAAGTTTTTTCGTATCCCCAAGACCCTTTTACACAACTGTTTTTTAAAATTTTTCGATTTTTGTTTGAGATTCAGGGGGCACATGTGTGGGTTTGTTACAAGGGTGTATTGCATGGTGCTGAGGTTTGGGCTTCTATTGATCCTGTCACCCAGATAGTGAACATAGTACTGAATAGATAGTTTTTCAGTCCTTGCCCCTCTCCCTCCCTCCTTTTGGAGTCTCCAGTGTCTACTGTTCTTGTCTTTATGTCTGGTGAACCCAAGATTTAGCTCCCATTTATAAGTAAGAGCATGCAATATTTAGTTTTCTGTTTCTGTGTTAGTTTACTTAGGAAAACAGCCTCCAGCTGCATCCACATTGTTGCCAAGGATATGTTCTCATTCTTTTTCATGGCTGTATAGCATTCCATGGTGTATATGTATCACATTTTCTTTATCCAATCCACCATTGCTGGGCACCTAGGTTGGTTCCATGTCTGCTATTGTGAATAGTGCTGCCGTGAACATAGGAGTCCATGTGTCTTTTTGGTAGAATAATTTTTATTCCTTTGGTTATACACCTAGTAATGGGATTTCTGGGTTGAATGGTAGTTCTATTTCTAATTCTTTGAGAAATCTCCAAACTGCTTTAGACAGGGGCTGAGCTAATTTGCAACAGTGTATAAGCCGTCCTTTTTCTCTGCATCCTCACCAGCATCTGTTATTTTTTGACTTTTTAATAAGTAATAGCCATTCTGACTGGTCTTTTATGCAACTTTTGTAGCTGTAATTTCCCGTTATATGTGGGAAGCAGAGATATGAATCTCAAACTCTAGGAAAAACTACCCCTGGGGTAAATAACTCTCAGGGAACTCGTTTTGCTCTCTATGCCTGGAGCTGAGGCCAAGAAGGATAAATTTCTTTGTTGCCTATTAATGCTGAAGGGGAGATTTTTACTCTAGACTTCCCCTTTACTGAAGGTATAGTTATCCAAAGGCACTACTTTTTGTGAAGATTTCAATTCTACTTCTTGCCCAGGCCCTTTGAGCCCAGGGCCTTATTTCTTGATCTGTTAAGGACGTTTAACTTTAACCTTCTTCAAGGATTTCTGGCAGATTTCATTTCCCAATTTGTGCTTACCTCCTGGGAATTTCCCTTTCTTTCTTGCAAACTCAGCTGTGCAGTTCAAGGTGTTTTATAGCAGGAAAATTCTCAAGCTATATATTCCCTCTTGCTGCAGAAAATGAAAATGTCCCACTAACCTAATATAAGGTCCTACCTTATGACTTGCTAATATTTGACTACTTTTGACCTATGAAATTTCACATATTTCATGTTTTATAATTGCATATAATTCTTAAATAATTTGAGTCTTTCTTAAATATTTAATTCAGATATTTTCTGATCTTCAAATCTGATGTGAGGATTAAATGAAATAATATATATGAAGTCCTTGGCATTTTGGACGTAAACAATGGTAGTTTAGCATTATTAACATGTGTATGTCAATAACTGCATGGAGTATTATGGGAAGAATAAATACCACAAATACACAAACTGGTAAGAGGATTTGCCTCCAGAAGGGGGAACTGAATTGCTGAGAATGGAGAAGAGACTTCATTTTATCTATAAGCCCTTTGGTAACTTTTGAATTTTGAACCATGCATGTTTCCCATGCAAAAATTATTTTAAAAATGAGAAATGAAAAAGTATAAACCCATACTCTGCCTTATAGGTATGTGTGCTTTTGAAATTTTTTAATTTTTTTCTCTTTCTTTTTTTTTTTTTTTTTTTGAGGTGGAGTCTCACTCTGATGCCAGGCTGGAGTGCAGTGGCACGATCTAGACTCACTGCAACCTCCGCCTCCCGGGTTCAAGTGATTCTCCTGCCTCAGCCTCCCGAGTAGCTGAGACTACAGGCGCCCGCCACCACACCCAGCTAATTTTTTGTATTTTTTTAGTATTTCACCATGCTGGCCAGAATGGTCTCTGTCTCTTGACCTCATGATCTGCCCGCCTTGGCCTCCCAAAGTGCTGGGATTACAGGAGTGAGCCACAGCGCCCAGCCGTGCTTTTGAATTTTTAATAATAAATGTGTTCATATGCTATGTTTACCATTTAGAAATTAAAGCTCAAAAAATCATTTGGACATATGTCCATATGGGTATAAACATAATTAATACTTTTTTTTTTTCCTATTTGCGTGATGAAACCAAGGCTATATTAGCTTAAAGATAATCAGTGGGCAACTCACGTCTAATTTGGTGTGAAATGCAAAAATAAGAAAAATATTTAAAACAAAGCCACTTCAAAAGCTGAACTTTAAAGTCAGCAGAGATATTTTATAGTTATAAATTACACTCTGTGCTTTGAATATTTTAAAGAAGATATTCAGCCTCAGAGTAGAGAAAAACAGTTGTAAAAATGTGGTAGAAAAATGAAACATTATTTTGTTGTTGTGGTTTCTCATAAAACAAAGCAGCGACTGCTTTTTAAAGCACGCTCACACCATGATTCCTCTGTGGTGTGATACTGAAGACATTTACAATGATGATACTAATGGGTTTTAAAAACTACATCCTAGTAGGGACGTTTTCCTAAGAAATATGAGGCCATTAAAAGGAATTATCACAGCAACCTTCCAGGGGGTCACCCAATATGCCTGGGAGGAGCCCACTGTGTATCTCTGGACTATTGAAATTACCTTAAACTGATGGTCCCTGAGTTATTGGAGGTAATGTAGTGTTCTGTTGCCTTTTCATTTCTTCCTCCATTTGGTCTGCATCAAGGTTTGTCAATCTCCACGCTATTGATATTGTGCGTCTGAGAATTCGTTGCGGTGGGGCACTGCCCTGTGCATTGTAAGAGGGTTGGCAGCATCTCTTGCCTCTATCCACTAGACACTAGTAGCACCTCTTCCTCGGCTGTGACAACATGGTCTCCATATTGTCAAATGGCATTTGGGGAATGAAATTATTCTTTATTGAGAACCACTGTTCTACATCTTGCTAAATTCTTTAATCTGAGCCTGGATTAGTGAGGAAATTGTCAAAACTGGGAAGAGATACCTTTGGGGTCCTTTGTGGCTTACTGAGGGAGAAGAAATTCCTCTTTTTTGGAATAAACTCCGTAGTGCAGCCTGGTTCTCTCACTAGATAAACTGAAGGGAACCAGTTGCTATGTCCCAGTGGTACCCAAAAGAAATGCCACTGTCCTCCCACTGAGAAATATGAAATGTCGCCTTGGAAGGTGTTCCTTCTGTTATTCATATAGACAAAGTTCACTTGCAAGTAAGCTTGGGCATTCTTTTGGGTACAAGTCCATAAATTGGAGGGCACAGAAAAGGACTGGCAGGAAGTCCGTATGCCATATACCACACCTTGGCTCATTAAGAATCACATTGGCCTGACATGATGGCATGGCTCATGCCTGTAATCCCAGCACTTTGGGAGGCCGAAGTGGGCGGATCACCTGAGGTCAGGAGTTTGAGACCAGCCTGACCAACATGGTGAAACCCTGTCTCTACTAAACATACAAAAAATGTGCCAGGCATAGTGGCATGTGCCTGTAATCCCAGCTACTGAGGAGGCTGAAGCAGGAGAATTGCTTGAATTCAGGAGTCGGAGGTTGCAGTGAACCCAGGTCACCTACTGCACTCCAGCCTGAGGGACAAAGCGAGACTCCATCTCAAAAAAAAAAAAAAAAGAGAAGACTCACATTAACTATACCTCCTCACGTAAGTATAAGCTTCTGCACATAACACAGCTTAGTTTTGCTTTTTGGCTGGTATATACTGCACAAGTTAGAAGTTCTGGGTTGAGCATTTCTTTTGTGTTTTGTTTTGAGATGGGGTCTTACTCTGTTGCCCAAGGTGGAGTGCAGTGGTACAATCTCGGCTCATTGCAATCTCCCTCTCCTGGGTTCAAGCAATTCTCCTGCCTCAGCCTCCCAAGTAGCTGGGAATACAAGCACGCACCACCACACCCGGCTGATTTTTGTTGTTGTTGTTTTTCACTTTTAGTAGATATGTAGTTTCACCATGTTG
>NW_012111364.1:10263736-10271686 GCF_000951035.1 Colobus angolensis palliatus
GTGCATGGTAGGGGACGCCTGGTACTCGGGAGGCTGAGGCAGAAGAATAGTGGGAACCTGGGAGGCGGAGCTTGCAGTGAGCCGAGATTGTGCCCCTGCACTCCAGCCTGGACAACAGAGCAAGACTCCATCTCAAAAAAAAAGCTAATCTGTATTGGGATGTATTCATATAAAAGCTCTTTAATTTATTTAAAAATTTTCATGACATCTTATAATTTCATATCTTAAAATCCATCACTACATTAATATGCAAAATGACTAAAGACTTAGTCATTTAAGGATAAGATAGTTTACTTTTTCTAGTTAAACTCAAATTATTTTTACCCCCTTTCATCTAAAAATGTGTCTATCAATTTGCTTCTGCCTCCCGTGTTAAATATAATTCTATAATACAGCCTTAGCATACTGTGTGATTTTTAACTTATGGAAAAAAGAATCATTTGCCTCCTCCTTTATTTATAACATATTAGCTTCAAAATTACTTTTCATAGTTAGCAATTGTGGTATCAAACTGAATGCACATGACCTGAACATACTTGAAAGTTGGAAATATCTGGGGTTTCTGAAAAGAATACATGTCTGTCCTTGTTTCATTTCCCTGCTTCCTTCTCTCCAGCTATTAAAAAAAGGTGATCACTTATTTCTCCTTATAATCTGTAACTAAGAGGCAAGAAGAAAAGGATATGTTCTAAGGATCACAAACTTATTCTAAGAGTTAAAGACCCCTAACTTTAGCATCTGAGAGGCAAAAGGAGAATGCAAATAAACTCTTTTACAGGAAACTAAGCATAACCTATAAAATGACTTTCTATACTTGTGTCTTTTGGCACTGGTGATTGGATAACATTTTCTAGGATGTGAGATGACAGCAAAAAAGGGACAGCCCTACTTACTTATAGGTCTAGAAAAGGCCTAGAAAGATTGCCTTTCTACTGATAACAGACAAGTTACACGTGACAATGATGTGGCTATACCTGCAGTGACCCCTGCCTATGTCCCAGCAGAGAGGCCACGAGCCCCTGCTGTCATCTTCCTGGGAAGGAGACCTCCGGAAAGTTGGTGTTTCCACTTACCTAGCACACTCCATGATTAAACAGTGGTGTAACCTTCAGCAGGTTCCAAGTTTCTTAAGCTCTTTGAGTCCCAGTTTTACTTCCTAGTATGTTGTAAGAATCAAATGACAGACTGCCAGTGAAACATAGTAACTGGATCGCAGTAAATCTTCAAGAGATATGGGGAGAGAGATAGAGGGCCCTATCTATTGGTGACTCCTCTTTGTTCTGGTTCCCTTGCCCATCATTCCTGTCAGTTCACACCGTAGTTTAAAAAAAAAAAAAAAAAAAAAGATGGAAATGTGAACAGAGGCTTAATAAGAAAAAAATAAAAATGTATTTGCAAAAAACAGAGTCTTAATTTGGGGTTAATTGCTCTGTTTACTGAGTGAAGCTCATGAGGCACTGTGCTTTGGACTGCTCTCCTTTCCTCCCCTCTATTATTTTGGTCATAAGTTGTTTAGCAAAGCCAACATGTTAGGTCCTTTAGGAAACTGAACACTGATATATTTCCATAAAGAATTTGGTCAACTTTTAGTCTGGAGGCTGGATCTGGAATCTGAACAATTAGATGGCAGTAGCTCCCTAATACTGAAACAGTCCCTGACAGCCTCTGTCTTTCTGCACCATCCTTCTGCTTGCCCTGGTGAGGAATTAGCTTGCTACTGGAAGCAGCCTCCATTCAATCACTACGGCCCCAAAGAAATGACAAGAGTAGCCAGGCCCTCTATTAGACTGAGCATCCCAGACCACACTTTGACACTTCTACCTATTTCCTTTGACCCTTGATGAAACTGTCAGTTTCCTCATTTATTGTCCTGTCTCCGGTTGTTTTGTTTTTTTTCCCCCTCACTGGTTTCTAGTTTGCAGCTGTCTCTTCCCCATCAGTGTTAAGTTTACATCAACCAGCTGGAAATGTTTCATGTTTATATTTTTGTGCTTTCTCCAGCTAAGGAAACTTATGATTTGTTTCTAAAGACATTTCAGCCTTTTGCCTCCAGAGAGAATGACATTCATAGCAGTTTTTCCATCCTTCTGTCACATCCGTTATATTATGGATATTAGATTATTATATTATAGAATCTTCAGCAATCTGGAAATTTTCACTTTCTAAGAGTAGGCAAAGTAAGGGTATAACAAATTCAGAGGTCAAAATAAAATTTTTGAAATTAATTAGTTTAAAAAATTATATGCCAGCTATAATATTGGAAGTCTCAGTTCCAAGATTTTCCCTTTAAGGTTTGCTTTTACTATAAGTCAAGTTTCATGAATATGTAATGAATTTCAGCTTACCATTAGTCCCACTGGTAAATAAACAGCATTATTTTAGAAGGAAACTTCTCTTATGATTCCCAGAGAAGTCTATTAAGCTAAGACTCTTCATGTCCAAGTAGGTTTTATTTCTATTTGTGTTGGTGCCTTTATCACAGGGGGTTGCGAGAGTATGGCAGAAAACAAACCTCCATCCTATATTTTCTGTAACATGTAAATCATTTAAGTGGAAGAAAAAAATAGAAAAACTGCTGGTTTGTGATGCTATTCAACTCGTAAAGACCCAAATTCAGGGAGCAGACAAAGTTTTGATTTTGAAGATAAAATTAAAATGTTATCTTTCTTTTAAGAGAGGAAAATTACAATTTGAAGACATAAAATAAATGACTTGATGAAATAAAATATACTCATAGTAAAATATCTAGAGTTGGTCAGAATAGTGCAATTTTCTAATGGGTACACAGGAATCCTATAGCCAAATCTACTCTAAATATAATTATATACAAATGGTAAATATAAATAAGTAATTCTCAGATCTTGGCCACACCAGAAAACTTTTAAAGGTTCCCTGCCAACTCAAGTGAAAAGGGACATGTGTTAGCCCCAGGCTCCATGGCTAATTTTTTTAAGGAAAAGAATATAACTTGTAACCCAGGCCTTTGGAAAAGCAGACGCCATTTTTGTATGAGGAAAACACTGTAGCTAAACCCCTGAATGCCCCTGTAATCATCTTTTTCTCAGCTAAAGGATGGAGAGTGGCATTAGAAAAAGAAGTGTCCACCAGCATCTTGGTTTCTCTCATCCTGACAGACCATGGACTCCACCATTCCAAACTGGTCAGAAATGAGGCCATTAATCACACAATAGCTTTGCTTCAAAGATCTCAAAACAATTCACCAAAGTTTTCAAGTAGAGATAATTTTAACATTTGTGTAGCTTAAAAAATGGGATAAGTGGTAATTGTATTTTTCAGCTGCCAAGTAGATAAACTTCTACCTTACCTAGGGAAACTCTGGTCTAGGTAAAAGGATCAAGAGGATTGGTTTTCTCCAAAAGAAACAAAACTTTGAAGTTTAGCATAGTAAACCCAGAGATGTATTTCTCATCTCCCTATGTCCCTGCTCTGCTTGTTAAGATGCCCAAAATGTATTATTTTGCCAAAAACTGAATCCAGTCGTTTGGAAGATGAAGATTTACAAGGTTTCAATAAGCACCTGGGACAGGCAAATATTAAAAACCAATAGGGAATTCTCGTCCTTCTGCTGTTTCCAGCAAGAGTCCTTCCCTCTTCCTCCCACGTATTGCATGATTTTAAAGTGGGTGCCATACACCTACTTTATAGTTAGAAATATTGAGGTAAGCAGAGAAATAGACTATTACATGTTTAACCTGGGTTATTTTCCTTTTTACAAAATACGGGCTATCTTGGAATAAATAAAAAGCTTCTGTCTAGGAAAGGAAAATGGCCAAATGATTAATCCAATAGGAGATAAAGCCCAAATCATCACTTTCTATAGCACAAGGATATGGCTTTGGATGAACAATAACATAGCTTGCTTAGGCATCTGCCTAATGGGCATGATAGTTTTGTTCCAGATATTTGGCATTAGAGAAATCATTTTTCTCTATTGCAGCAATGCTTAATTATACATGCCTTGAGGCTACTACTGGTTGTCTCTGTAAGTTCACTGTAAATGACATTGACATTTTAACAAGGTGTGGTAGTATATGTTGGAGAGCCACAAAGCCCAGAGATGTCAGAGCTAACCTGTCAAAGCTAGATTTCAGTTACTTGCCGCAGGCTCTCTTAGCATAGCCAGAATCACATTCTCTTTAGAAGAACAACTGAATCTGAAACTGCAGGGTGGCTTAGTACATTGTCAACTTTATTTACTTTAAAAAAAGATATTTGCACTCATCCTCTCTGGTAGGTAATTTCTTACGTAAGTAGGTGAATAATTTTTAACTTTTCTTCAAAATATAGTTATCCTCAAAATATATAAACCTTATGAATGAATAATGAGAAAAGCATAAACATGAAATTTCATCTAGTTTCTGAGAAACAAATAGTGTTTATACCACAGTGTTATGCCAGAGTGATATTTATTTTTTTCCTAAAACATAATGTAGACCATAAAATTATTCGCAAAATAAACTTAGCCATCATTTATCAATCCTATGAGACATTTAAAATATTTAGCTCATTTGTAGAATACATCTGTTGGGAAGAAAAATTATACATTCAGTTGTAACATTCAATATCATTTTTTCTGCTATTGCCAAAAATGAAAACAATGTTTACCTTTTATTGGAGAAAACACATTATAATCTTACTTTGTCAAAGGCCAAACTTGAGAATTATGTGTCTGAGAGAAGAATTTTCCTTTAATTTGCTTAACATGTAATTCAGTGTATGGGAATGAGCTGCCTGGATAATGTTAAAGCTTCCACTGGTTTCTGAAATATGATTTCTTAAAAATGAGTGCACATCTAAAGAGGACCCACATGTTGAGTGTGCCGTCCAAGACTGACACCGAAGAAAAATCAGTAACTATAAAGGGGAGGGAAAGCTGAATCTGTGAAAGAAATCCAAGAAGAAATGATCAGAAACTTTATAGCAAAATGCTATGAAGGTTGCATTTTATTTTTTCCTTGGGGCTACAGGAGCTTTATTGTCTGAAACCTAAGCACAGTTTGGTTGGCTAGCGTCTTTTCTTGATGAAGAGAAGGCCATGGAAGAGGAGACCTTCTTATTCAGCATAGATGACCTGGTCATCCGCTGTTGGAGGTGCTGGAGCTCTTGCGACCCATTCACACATTAACTCAACTGATGATGAAGCTTCTGCTCCCATGGTCTCTGGCTATATTAGGATATAGCATATATGTGTGTACATGTGTGTGTGCGTGTGTGTATGTGTGCAAGAAAGAAAGAAACAGATAAATTTTAGAGAAAAAAATAGTAAAATGTCTGAGAGGTAAGTCTTTAGGATTTAAACATTCTACCTTCATTTGTCAACCACTTCAGATATGACTTAAACATTCCTCACTCATAAACATTGTCCTTCCCTTTTCTGTGATCCAGTTGGATTTTTTTAGTACCTCAAGAGTAGCATGTATGACACTTTATGTTTTTGATCATTCACTTGTCTGCTTTTCCTAGCAACCCTTAGGTTTCTTAAATGACCATTTCTATGTAGTTCCTAGTTGTCTCTCCAGCACCTAGAAAAGGGCCTGCACACAGTAGTTGCTCAATACATACTAGATGAATGAATGATCAGGTATGAAAACAAATTTGACTATACCCAGAAAGTAGACTCACCACCCATTCCCCCTTGTAGTCTCAGTACCTTGCCCAACTCCTATACTAGCTGAGCCTTGGTACACATGAGTACATAGGAAAGACACAAGATTCTAATGGAGTTAGACCTGAGTTGGAACCCCAGCTTCACCACATAGAAGCTACGTGAGCTAGACCATATTACTTTACATCTCTGAACATCAGGTTTCTCACCAGTAAATGTGGTGAATGATAGATTAACCATGCAACACATGCAATAAGGGTGTTGGCACAGTGCCAGGCAGAATCAGGCCTCATTAAATACCAGCAAATCTTACAGGAAAGGCTAGAAGGCAATATTCTCACTCTCCTTTTGACTTAATGTTTAGTTAATTTTTGAGGCCAAATTCCATGAGAGAAAGGCTGATGTGATAATAATAAGTCTTCGGGCCAGGTGCAGTGGGTGACGCCTGTAATCCCAGCACTTTGGGAGGCCGAGGCGGGCGAATCACCTGAAGTCAGGAGTTCAAGACCAGCCTGACCAACATGGTGAAACCAGGTCTCCACTAAAAATACAAAATCAGCTGATCATAGTGGCACATACCTGTAATCCCAGCTATCTGGGAGGCTGAGGCAGGAGAATATCTTGAGCCCAGGAGGCAGAGGTTGGATTGAGCAGAGATCGCACCACTGCACTCCAGCCTGTGGGACAGGCTGAGACTCCATCTAAAAAAAAAAAAAAAAAAGTTCTCCAGCTGGACACTATTCAACTAAACAGTTGTCTGGGCGTGGTGGCTCATGCCTGTAATCCCAACATAGTAAAACCCTGTCTGTACTGAAAATACAAAAAATTAGCCAGGTATGGTGGCATGTGCCTGTAATCCCAGCGACTCGGGAGGCTGAGGCAGGAGAATCACTTGAACACAGGAGGCGGAGGTTGCAGTGAGCCAAGATTGTACCACTGCACTCCAGCCTGGGTGACAGAGTGAGACACCGTCTTAAAAATAAATAAATAAATAAATAAATAAAAAGGAAAAAGCCTTCTATGTCTGGCTCCTTATCCATGAAATAAGAATATAAATGGAATCACCCCAAAATCAAGGAGTCACAATTTGCACAAATAAGCATGTCTTGGTTCCCGTTAAGTCTAGATGTTCATTTAACTGACCCTGCTGTTCACATAGCCACTGTACGCAGGCCTCACTCCCAACTCACCAAATCCTTTCTATGAGGCCATAAGGCAGCGTGCTGTCATATCACAAGTTAAATTCACTTACCACCTTTCATCCCAGAGACATCCTCAGAGCTTCATACACAGACACTTTAGCTTCACAACATTCTTGTGCCTGATGGAGAAAATGTGGTTCTCATTTTTCAGAATTGAGGTACTTGAAGATTGGGTTAAATCATCTGGCCTAGATGGGTAAATATTTTGAAAGGAAATATTCAACTAACAGTTGAATCATCCTAGCTCAGGGTCTAGGTCTGGCTTAACTCAGTTGGATTCACTTGGGTTCAACTTCTCTGAACTATAAAGTATTTATAAAATTTGAGTATTAGTCCCTGTTCCTCTTACTTCACATAACTTTTGTGAAAATCAAACAATATTATATTCCTGAAACATTTTTGGAAAGCATAAAGCAAATATTAAATGTTGAGTCCTACAACTAAGTACAGGCATATCTCAGAGATATTGCAGGTTCAGTTCCAGACCCCAGTAAAGCAAATTATCATGATAAAGCAAGTCACACAATTTTTTTGCTTTTCCAGTGCATGTAAAAATTACGTTTACACTCTGTTGTAACCTATTAAGTGTGCAGTTACATTATGTCTAAAAAACAATGTACATGCCTTAATTTAAAAATACTTCATTGCTAAACAATGCTAACAGTCATCTGAGCCTTCAGCAAGTTGTAATCACTTTATTAGTGGAGGGTCTTGCCTTGATGTTGGTGACTGCTGACTTATCAAGGGTAGTGGTTGCGGAAGGTTAGGGTGGCTCTGGTAATTTCGTAAAATAAGACTACAATGAAGTTTGCCACACCGATTGATTTTTCCTTTCATGGGAGATTTCTCTGTAGCATGCAATACTGTTTAATAGCATTTTACCCACAGTAGAACTTTTTTCAAAATTGGTCAGTACCCCTCAAACCCCGTCACTGCTTTATCAACTACATTTATGGAATATTCTAAATCCTTTGTTGTCAACTCAACAATATTCACGTCTGTATCAAGAGCAGTCTCCATCTTGGCCGGGTGCAGTGGCTCACACCTGTAATCCCAGCACTTTGGGAGGCCGAGGTGGGTGGATCACGAGGTCAGGAGTTCAAGACCAGCCTGGCCAAGATG
>NW_012111364.1:10273366-10274742 GCF_000951035.1 Colobus angolensis palliatus
CACAACTTTTATTTAAGTTCAGGGGTACAAGTACAGGTGTGTTATATAGGTAAACTTGTGTCAAGGGGATTTGTCGTACAGATTATTTCATCACCCAGGTATAAGGCTATTACCAATTAGTTATTTTTCCTGATTCTCTTCCTCCTCCCACCTTCCACCCTCTGATAGGCCCCAGTGTGTGTTCCCCTCTATGTGTCCATGTGTTCTCATCATTGAGCTCCCACCTATAAGTGAGAAGATGAGGTTTTGCTTTTCTGTCCCTGTGTTAGTTTGCTAAGGATAAAGGCCTCCCAGCTCCATCCACGTCCCTGCAAAGGACATGGCCTCATTCTTTTTATGGCTGCATTGTATTCTGTGGTGTATATGTAATGTAGGCACTTTCATCAATAATCTAAGCTAGATCTTCTGGATAACTTGCTGCAGCTTCTGCATCAGCACTTGCTGCTTCATTTTACATCGTATGTTACGGAAATGGCTTCATTTCTTTAACCTTATGAACCAACTTCTGCCAGCTATAACATTTTCTTCTGCAGCTTCTTCACTTCTTTCAAACGTTATAGAATTGAAGAGAGTTAGTGCCTTGCTTTGGATTAGGCTTTGTTTAAGGGAATGTTCTGATTGGTTTGATCTTCCACCTAGACCATTGAAACTTTCTCCGTATCGTCCACCTAGACCATTGAAACTTTCTCCATAGCAGCAATAAGGCTGTTTTTCTTTCTTATCACTTGTGTGTACACTAGAATAGCATTTTTAATTTTCTTCAAGAACTTTTCCTTTGCATTCACAACTTGGTTATTTGGCACAAGAGGCCCAGCTTTCAGTCAGTCTTGGCTTTTGACATATCTTTCACACTAAGTTTAATAATTTCTAGTTTTTGACTTAAAGTGAGAGATGTGCGACCCTTCCTTTCAGTTGAATGTGTGGAGGCTATTGCAAGGTTGTTAACTGGCCTAATTTCAATATTGTTGTCTCAGGGAATAGGGAGGCCCATGGAGAGAGAGAGAGAGAGCTGGAGGAATGACCAGTCGATGTAACAGTCAGAACACACATATTTATCAATTAAGTTCATTGTCTAATATGGTTGCAGTTCACTATGCCCTAATACAATTATAATAGTAGTATTGAAGATTGCTGATCACAGATTACCATAACAGAAATTTTAAAAAGTTTGAAATATTATGAAGATTAACAAAATGTGACACAGAGATGTGAAGTGAGTACCTACTATTAGAAAAGTGCTGCTAATAGGCCAGGCGTGGTGGCTTACGCCTGTAATCTCAACACTTTGGGAGGCCAAGACGAGTGAATCACTTGAGACCAAGAGTTCGACGCCAGCCTGGCCAACATGGCAAAACCCTGTCTCTACAAAAAATACA
>NW_012111364.1:10275497-10282698 GCF_000951035.1 Colobus angolensis palliatus
ATTGCCAGGATATAAACACATGTTGCCACAGTTTGCTTTGGAGGGATCCTTTCTCAATTGGATCAAAGACTAATCAGTTCTCTAAGTAATCTAGCATAATTAGGCTCAACAAATAAGGAAACTGAAGCACACAAGTGCTCTAACTTGCTCTAATTTCACGTGGCAGGCTAGTGTGATAGCTTCCACATCAAGAAACCAAGCCTTCTGTTCACCCTACCAATCACAGAGTCAGGAGCCCTTTGTATTTCATATGTAGAGAGAAATAAGCTAGAAGTAACAGGTTGCCACAAATAGGCCACTTGTTTTCTCAGAATTAAGTGTCTTGATTATTCAAATTAAATATACATAATTTAACAAAGGGAAAATATAGAGAATTTATATTTATTAGAGGTAGCATCAAGGATTTGGAGTTTTTCTGTTTCTTTGAAGGAAGGATCTCTGTGGAGCACTTGTATTGAAATGCATACCGATCTCATGGAAGCTTGTGGTCACACTGTCTTTTCTTATTGCGAATGACATCTGAGCCCTAATTGGGGCTGTGGCTGCAGTAGGTCCTGGAAGTTTCTTTATTGTCTGTCATAGCTGAATAAAAGGAGCAGCAGCTGAGAGAACACTGGAGAAAATGCCAGCAGCTACCCTCTGGCAGTGGTCATTAAACCGTGTCTCACAGCCTAGACCCAGTATTTTGGTATGCTACGGGCCACAGGCCCATAAGTATTTCTAGCTTACGTAGAGATCCAGTGCATCTCTTTGAATACCAGTGGGGACAAGCAATTAATTTATTGACTGATATACGGCCTAAGTTCAATTCTGTTGTCAAAGATAATCATTTAGTCATATTTAATGAGATGTTCTGCCCTCATGAAAGTCATTAGAATCACTAATAAATAAAATATAATAGGATTTCACACAATTTACACCTCACAGTAGAGACCTAAGCTAAGCCAATATTTCCCTGAAACAAATACTTGAAAAGAAATTGAGAAAAATAAAGGTAATTCAGTAAATTATAATTTTCCCCTGGAGTCCAAAATCACCAGCTTTTAAGAAGGATACACTGTACGAGATGATCCATTGGGATATAGGAAGAAAGTATTAAAATTTCCATTTCCATTTTCTTTTAATCTAAAAAAAAAAAAAAAGAAATTATCCCCAACACATTAATGTACTGACTGACACTGGGATTCTCACTGTGACCACATGTCCTATGATCATTTGTCACGAGATATGCTGAGGTTCTCCATGATGCCACAACTAGATGGTACCCTCCTGTATGTTATTAAACTTTACAGTCAACAAATACTCACTGGGCATCTCCTATGCGCCAGACCTCATTCTGGATCACTGGGACACCTCATTCCTGCCAACACGGAAAATGTGTTCTATCAAGGGCAGTGGGCTTATAGAATTGTTGTGCAATAATTAACTGGATATAGAAATTATATTTGTAATTTTAACTAATTTAACTAATTCTCACAAGCTAGGCAAGTGAATTAAAAACATTCCTGTAAAGTACATTTTGAAGATAATACTAACAAAAAAATAGCAAGTTTTTCCTTGAATAACAACCAAAAACAGACTTTTGTGTATCGCTTCTCCTCCTAGTGCAAAATCTTTATAAACCTGAGATGAATTATGATCAGCTGATGTTATAAGAAAACAGATCCCCAAAATTCAAAATGAACAAGAAGACAACATATGGATTTTTACCTATTTTCATTGACAATGAACATAATCTACAATGAAGTTCATTTTGTAGGGTGTATTGGTTACTGGAAGCTGTGGCAACCTAAACTTTCACTGATGGTTGCATGAACAAATGTGGTATGAACATGGAATAAAATATTCAATTTCAAAAATTAATAAAATTCTGATACATGCTATAACATGGATGAACCTTGAAAACATTATGCTAAGTGAAATAAGTCAGCCAGAGAAGGACAAATACTGTGTAATTCCACTTAGATACCTAGAATAGTCAAATTCATATAGAAAGACAGAGCTTCTGTTTGGATGATGGAAAATTTCTGGAGATGGATAGTGGTAATGGTTGTGTTCCTGAAACACCAAGGGTTCAGTCTAGTTCCTGCTGCTCACCACACAGAAGGCCAATGACTGAGAAGATGAGTATTGCCAAGGAAGAGGGATTTAATCGGGTGATGCAGCCAAGGAAATGGGAGCTCAATCTCAAATCCGTCTCCTCTACTGATTAAAATTAAGCGTTTATATAGCAGGCAAGAAATGTAACAATGTGTGAGGGAACCGGAACTAGGGAAGGGTAGGGAAACAATATGAGAGGCCTGGCTCTGGATGCAGTTATCTGGTGACTTTCCGTTCTTTGATACTTTTTGAGAGGCCTGGGGGTTCTTTCCTTAGGAAAGAACTCAAAACAATTTTAAGTTTCAAGCTGTAAGACCAGAGGGGTCAATTTCTAAATTAATCCAAAAGATCCCTCTGCGGGACTATTGGGTCGGTTTCAGTTGCACAAGTGTGAATGTACTGAATTGTACACTCAAAAAACATTAAAATAGTAAATTCAATATTATGCATATTTTACTTCAATAAAAAATATTGATTCTATTATCTTTATTTCTGCACCGTCCTCTTGCCCATTCTCCACAGACAATTTTAAAATGTAAAGTAGGTTATGTCTCTTTCCTGTCAAAAGTTCTCCAGGGATTTTCAATTATATTTAAAATGAATCTCCATTCCTTTTCAGGGCCCCTGGCCCCATAGGTCTTGATTCTCTGACCCTACCCCTTCTCTGTCACTCCCCCTAGCTGGCCTTACTGCCCCCTAAATGTGCAAAGCTCAGTCATGCTCGAGGTATGTACATTTCGTTTTCTCTGCCTGAAACACTCTTAGCCCCAGAGTTGCACAGGACTTGCCTTACCTTTCAATCAAATCTCTACTCAAATGTCACCTTCCCTGACCACTAACCTAAACTAGCACCTCCTTCACCCCTACCCAGTCATTTTTTATTTTCTCACCCTGCTTTAATTTCTTCAAGGTACTTGTCATTTTCTGAAATTATTTTATTTATTGCCTTATATTTTTATTTTCTAAGTCCTCCACTAGATTGAAGATAGCAGCTTTTTACCACCATATCATCATCACCTAAAACAGTAACGGGCACATCATAGGCATTTTATGAATATTATTTGAATGAATTAGTTCTGATCGTAGAAATCTTGCTTTTCTGAAATAGACTCCATTGAAAACCAACCAAACTTGTGTGAATTGAAGCTTACTTGAAGTGGATCAGCTTGTGTGATGGACATAGAGATGCACCGTTCAAAAAGGGATTGTGGCCCCGCTCCTGGAAGAATGATGTCAGGAGATAGTCTTTTGCTGTAGATTGCTTCAGGGATTGCTGCAGCTACAGGGGGCCACCTGGTCGAAAGTCAAGTCTTTCCTGGGAAGCCAACACCCAGTGATTGATGGAGGTGGGAAGTATAGGGACACAGCCAATTTCTCCCAATGCAGGCCAACTCTGAAGGGCCATCTTAGCTCTACTGCAAGCTGGAGGATTGGCAGAGGCTGTCCTCAGGCCTGCCTCACAGCTTAACATCTCCCTGTGCCCACACTTGTTCTACCCCTTGTTTCCACAGGTGTTAATTTTCAAAGAGTGACTCCCTAATAAATAGCCTGCACACTAACGCCCATCTCACCATCCATTTTCCTGGGCATCCAACCTGAAACCACTGTATGCGTAGGATGAATATGAAAGGACCACAACCCAAACTTGTCCCCTTGAGTTACAGGTAAACAAATATACTGTGGATCAACTTTGGTGGAAGCCTAAAACCAATCAGACACTTCATAGTAATGCTGGTAGGGCTGGAGAAAGTTTTAGTGGTGTCAGATTTTTTTCCCACTTAGTAAGCTTTGTTCATAATCTTTTTGGCATCTAGAGTTGTGTTCATTTCATTATTATTTATGTTAGCTCTATATTGTCCACCATCTGATTTGTGAGAAGGAACTAAATAAAGAAAGTAATTTACCCTTAGAAGTGGCAAGTGCCTCATGACGCCATAAGTGGGAGAGGTGCACAAGGAAAGACACCTGATTGGTGTGGTGCAGAGTGCAGGCGACATGACATGGACAGTTTGCTAAGAGGGCAGGTCCAAGGCTTTAACCAGCTCACAGATGAGTTCAGGGAGCCCCTGGGTACAACAAAAATGTGGTGTATATACACATTTTTCCAGGGGTCCAGATTACCAAGAAAGCCGATGCTCTGCAGAAGGTTAAGAGGACTGGTATGGTAACCATGTCAACTGGACTGCTCCATGGGGTTTCCAAATTAAATGGCAGTTCCAAGTGTGTCTGTGAGGTTGTTCCAAATGAAATTAGCATTTGAAACAGTGGACTCACTAAAGTAGATTGCCCTTGTCAACGAAGGTGGGCAGCATTCAATGTCTTGATGCCCTCAATAGAAAAAAAAAAAAAAAAAAGGTGAAGGAAGAAGGAATTTACCCCTTTTTATTCCTACCTACTTGCTTGAGCTGGGTCATCAGTGTTCTCATTGGACTGAGATTTACACCTTTGGCCCCCTGGTTCTCAGGCCTTTGTTTTAAAAATAATAATAATAATACTTAATAATAATAATAGGTCGGGCGCAGTGGCTCATGCCTGTAATCCCAGCACTTTGGGAGGCTGAGGCAGGCAGATCACGAGGTCAGGAGATTGAGACCACCCTGGCTAATACAGTGAAACCCTGTCTCTACTAAGAATACAAAAAATTAGCTGAGTGTGGTGTCACGCACCTGTAGTCTCAGCTACATGGGAGACTGAGGCAGGAGAATTGCCTGAGAACCCAGGAGGCAGAAGTTGCAGTGAGCTGAGATCGAGCCACTGTACTCCAGCCTGGGTGACAGAGCAAGACTCCATCTCAAAAATAAAAAATAAAAGTAAATAATAATACGTAGTATTTCTACACATTTGTGAGGTACGTGTGATATTTTGTTACATGTGTAGAATGTGCAATGATAAAGGTAGAGTAGGATATCCATCACCTCAAATATTTATGATTTCTATGTGTTGGGAACATTTCCAGTCCTCTTCTAGCTATTTTGAAATATACATTTTTGTTAACTATCGTCACCTTATTCTGCCATCAAACATTAAAACTTATTTCTATAGGTCATAACCAACCCCCGCTCATCCACATATACTTCCTTTCCACCCTCTGACATCTGTCATTCTACTGTCTACCTTTAGTTCCCACATACAAGTAATAGCATACGGTATTTGTATGTCTGTGCCTGGCTTATTTCACTTAACATCATGACCTCCAGTCTTATCCATGTTGTTGCAAATTACAGGATTTTACTCTTTTTTTATGGCTAAATGGTATTCTATTGTGTATATATACCACATTTTCTTCATCTATTTGTTCATTAACAGACACAGGTTGATTCCATATCTTGGCTATTGTGAATAGTGCTGCAGTAAACATGGGGTGCAGGTATCCCTTTGATATAATGACTTTCTTTCCTTTGGATAGATACCAAGTAGTGAGCTTGCTGAATTGTACATTATTTCTACTTTTAGTGTTTTTAGAAATCTCTATACTGTTTTGCATAGTAGCTGTACTAATTTACATTCCCATCAACAGTGTTTAAGAGTTCACTTTTCTCTGCATTCTCACCGGCATCTGTTTTGTTTTTTTGTTTTTAATTGTACTTTAAGTTCTGGGATACAAGTGCAGAACGTGCAGGTTTGTTACATAGGTACACATGTGCCATGGTGGTTTGCTGCACCCATCAATCCATCATCTCCATTGGTTATTTCTCCTAATGCTGTCTCTCCCCTAGCCCCCATCCCCCAACAGGCCCTGGTGTGTGATGCTCTACTCCCTGTGTCCTTGCGTTCTGATTGTTCAGCTCCCACTTATGAGTGAGAACATGCAGTGTTTGGTTTTCTGTTCTTGTGTTAGTTTGCTGAGAATGATGGTTTCCAGCTTCATGTCACTACAAAGGACATGAACTCATCCTTTGATATGACTGCATAGTATTCCATGGTGTATATGTGACACATTTTCTTTATTGAGTCTATCATTGATGGCCATTTGGGTTGTTTCCAAGTCTTTGCTATTGTGAACAGTGCTGCAATAAACATACATGTGCATGTGTCTTTTATAGAATGATTTATAATTCTTTGAGTATAAACCCAGTAATGGGATGGCTGGGTCAAATGGTATTTCTGATTCTAGATCTTTGAGGAATAGCCACACTGTCTTCCACAATGGTTGAACTAATTTACACTCCCACCAACAGTATAAAAGCATTCCTATTTCTCCACATCCTCTCTAGCATCTGTTGTTTCCTGACTTTTTAATGATCACCATTGTAACTGATGTGAGATGGTATCTCATTGTGGTTTTGATTTGCATTTCTCTAATGACCAGTGATGATGAGCTGTTTTTCATAGTTTGGCCACATAAATGTCTTCTTTTGAGAAGTGTGTGTTCATATCCTTTGCCTACTTTTTGATGGGGTTGTTTTTTTCTTGTAAGTTTGTTTAAGTTCCTTGTAGATTCTGGATATTAGCCCTTTGTCAGGTGGATAGATTGCAAAAATTTTCTCCCATTCTGTAGCTTGTCTGTTCACTCTGATGATAGTTTCTTTTGCTTTGTGGAAACTCTTTAGTTTAATTAGATCCCATCTGTCAATTTTGGCTTTTGTTGCCATTGCTTTTGGTGTTTTAGTCATGAAGTCTTTGCCCATGCCTATGTCCTGAATGGTATTGCCTAGGTTTTCTTCTAGAGTTTTTATGGTTTTAGGTCTTACGTTTAAGTCTTTAATACATCTTGAGTTAATTTTTGTATAAGGTGAAAGGAAGGGGTCCAGTTTCAGTTTTCTGCGTATGGTTAGGCAGTTTTCCCAGCACCATTTATTAAATAGGGAATCCTTTCCCCATTACTTTTGTCAGGTTTGTCAGAGATCAGGTGGTTGTGGATGTGTGGCGTTATTTCTGAGGGCTCTGTTCTGTTCCATTGGTCTATATATCTATTTTGGTACCAGTATCATGCTGTTTTGGTTACTGTAGCCAAACAATACTGTAGTATAGTTTGAAGTCAGGTCTTTTAGTAATAGCCATTCTAACTAGAGTAAGATGATATCTCGTTATTATTTTAGTTTGCATTTCCCTGATGATTAGGGATGTTGAGAATTTTTTTTTTTTTTTTGTATACCTGTTT
>NW_012111364.1:10283678-10289355 GCF_000951035.1 Colobus angolensis palliatus
CTGGGACTACAGGTGCCCGACACCACTCCCGGCTAATTTTTTCTATTTTTAGTAGAGACAGGGTTTCACCGTGTTAGCCAAGATGGTCTTGATCTCCTGACCTCGTGATCCGACCGCCTCAGCCTCCCAAAGTGCTGGGATTATAGGCATGAACCACCGTGCCTGGCCCTGACTGTGTTATTTCAAAAATGTCAAGTTCTGAGATTCTTTCTTCTGCTTGATCTAGCTTATTGAAAATTTTGAATTGATTTTTAAATATTATTCAATGGATTTTTCAGTTTCAGAATTTCTTTAGTTCTTTTTAGATATCTATCTCTTTGGTAAGTTTCTCAATCATATCCTGAATTGTTTTTCTAATTTATTCCTATTATTTATGTTCTCTTGTATCTTAATGAGCTTCTTTAATATCATTATTTTGAATTATTTTCCCAAGATTTCTTAAGTTTCTTTTTCAGTGGCGTCTGTTGCGGAAGAATATTGTGTTCCTTTGCACATGTCATATTTCCTTACTTTTTTGTGGTTCTTACGTCTTTACATTGATAGCTGCATGTCTGATGTAACAGTTGTTGAATTTGCTTTTACAGGAGAGGACATTTCCTGAGGATATATCTATGGTGTTGGTTGTGTAGGGCTCTTTAACTTTGATTCTAAAAATGTGTAATAGTGTAATCTCCATGTGATTTCTTTGGCTGTAAATAGCACCAGTGGTGTCTGTGATTTCCTTAGGCTGCAACTGTTAGTGGAGTTTGTGGTACATTTTTACTGGGGGTGGGACAGGAGGTAGGCCAATCCTTAGACCCCACTGTTGGCAGTGGCAGACCAAGCACCTTGATCCTCAGGGTGGTATACACTAGCACCAGTGTTAGCAGGTCCAGAAGGGCTGATTCTTGGGCCTCCAGGTGGCTTGGACCAGGCAGATGGGCAGGTCCTTAGGCTCCCAGGCAGCAGGCATAGCATGGGGCATGGCAGTAGCAGTGGTGGGACAACCCTCTGGCTGCCAAACGGGCCATACTGGTGTTGGTGATGGCTGCGACAGGCTGGGAGGGCCTGTCCTCAGTCCCTCAGGTGGTGCATTTGGGTGGGTGTCAGCCATAGTAGTAGCAGCACGTTGTCAGCACAGTGGGCCTGACCTCGGCCCCAAAAGGAGTGCTCAGGTGGCAATGGTGATGGAAGGAGTTTGATGGTCCTGAGGTCCCCAAATGGCATGCTCAGTCACTGTAGGGGCAAGGAGGATCTGGACCACATGGGCCTGTCCCCAGGTTCTCCTGTGGTACATGCAGCCACTGGCTGTGGTTGCAGTGGTAGGGTGATCCCCAGGCCCTCAGCAAAATGCTTAGGTGGATGCGGTAGCAGCTGCATTGTGCTCCTGCTGCTGGGGAGGGTGGGGTTGCTTTCAGTGGCAGATGCCTGGGGAACACACACTTGGCCAGAGGTCATGGCTATGGACAGAGTAGCCTGTGCTCAGGGCACTTGTAAATGCATGGCAGTTCTCCTGCTGGTGGCAGCAGGGTGTCTGCCAGTGGCTCATACTTCAGCCCCAGTCGTGACAGCCAGGAGTAGTAGCAGCTGCAGGCAAGAGACTGTGTTCTCAGGGTGCATGAAAATGTGCAGAGCTGCTGGGGACAGCAACGTCACTGCTAATGGTTTGCCTTGTGGCACTGGCGGCAGCAGCCAACCACAGTGGCAGGTGCAGATGAGAAATGTCAATGGGGCTACAGGGATGTGTAGATGCAGGGGCTGTTGGGCCCCAGGGCAGAATGCAATCTGGTGGGTGCTGGCTCTCAAAATGGCACTGTGCTGTAGATGCTTAGGGTTCGGGGAGTGCATGAGACCCAGCATGAGCTCCCTGTCTGGAGCAGTGCCATTATGAGGTCTCCAGGTAACTCCTCATGTTAGTCTCAGGGCCTGTGAGGGTTGAGGAGTATTTCCATTGATAGGTTTACAGGAGTCTGCAATGGAAATACGGTCCACTGGGGGTCTCTCACTTTCTCTTTCTCCACATTGAGAAACCTCTCTGGGCTTCCAGCTAATCCTGGCTTAGCAGGATGCCTGGCTTCACTCTCCTTCCTTGCCTTAGATGTTTCCTGTCACTTCTCTGTTGAATGCCAGTGTTCTCTCTTAGATAATCTATTTGAAATGTGATTATCTACTCACTATTTTGTTTCTTCTTTATGGAAGAGGAGAGTACCAGATGCCTTTAGTCAGCCACATGCAGTCCTTTGTTCTTGAGCTAGAATTACACCACTGGCTTTGCTGGGTCTTCACCTTGCAGATGCAGATGGTGGGACTTCTCAGCCTCCATAGTAACATGAGCCAATTCCTCATTATAAAGATAGATAGGTAGGTAGGTAGGTAGATAGATAGATGAAGGAAGAAGGGAAGGGAAGGGCACGGTGGCTCGCGCCTGTAATCCCAGCACTTTGGGAGGATGAGGCAGATGGACCACGTGGTCAAGAGATCGAGACCATCCTGGCCAATATGATGAAGCCCATCTCTACTGAAAATACAAAAATTAGCCAGGCATGGTGGCGGGCACCTGTAGTCCCAGCTATTCAGGAGGCTGAGGCAGGAGAATCACTTGAACCCAGGAGGCGGAGGTTGCAGTGAGCCGAGATTGCGCCACTGCATTCCAGCCTTGTGACAGAGTGAGACTCCATCTCGAAAAAAAAAAAAAAAAGAAACACACATGCACATACACACATTACTGGTTCTGTTTCTCTAGAGAACCCTAAAACAGGGACCTTGGTCTTTGGGGACTTTTGCCTCCAATACTGTTATGTAAGATTTTCTGTCTTGTTATTAGTTTTGTACTGGGTACTTATCAGCTATTTTTAGCCATTTAGATTCAGATAAGTTTTATTTTTCTCTTGAGTCTGTAGGTTTGTTTTTGTTCTAGGTTGTTTGATTAATGGATTTTACCATGACAGTTTACTTTTACTGTTTTACCTATTTTTCTCTGTAATTTTATCTTTATCTTTTAGATTCCCTTCCCCTTTTTGTCTTATACATCTTATTGTCTTTTATCTTATCTTATTTTTGGAGACAGAGTCTTGCTCTATCCCCCAGACTGGAGTGCAGTAGCATGATCTCGGCTCACTGCAACCTCCACCTCCTGAGTTCAAGCGATTCTTATGCCTCAGCCTCCGTAGTAGCTGGGATTACAGGTGTGTACCACCACGCCCAACTAATTTTTGTATTTTTAGTGGAGACAGGGTTTCACCATGTTGGCCAGGCTGGTGTTGAACTGCTGACCTCAGGTCATCCGCCCGCCTCATCCTCCCAAAGTGCTGGGATTACAGGCGTGAGCCACTACAACTGGCCTATCTTTTATTTTTAACATAAAGAAAAGCACAGGGAAAATAGTCTCAAGCACAAACCCTACCATGAATAAAGAATGCACTTTTATTTCCCAATTTCTTGGATCCCATTAGAGGTAAAATCAAGTTTCCAGGAAAACCTCATTTTAAACTAACTTTGGGCCGTGGTGGACATACCAACACGAAAATACACTCAAACAAAGAAGGATTTGTACCTTCCTGTCACACCACCATTACAAGAACACATTATAAATGGAAATATTAAACCTGCTGTCCTCCACCTTCAAAACTGGATTTGAACTACCTATTTCTTCTTGGAGGTGGTTAATATTTGTTAGATAACTTGGGCAAATAGCCTTACTAGACTGACCCTGAGTAAATCATGAAGCATTTCTGTTTATTGGGGCACCTTGATATTTTCTTTCTTGAATATCAAATGTTTGTCATCTACTGTGTACAAACAGGATGAAGCATAATCCCTGGCCTCAAGAAATTCACAGTTCATTATGTGTCTGGAATTGGTTCCTTCTGGTGGGTTATTGGTCTTGCTGACTTCAAGAATGAAGCCGTGGACCTTCAGGGTGAGTGTTACAGTTCTTAAAGATGGCGTGTCCAGAGTTTGTTCCTTCAGATGTTCAGATGTGTCTGGAGTTTCTTCCTTCTGGTAGGTTCCTGGTCTTGCAGGCTTCCGGACTGAAGCTGCAGACCTTCACAGTGAGTATTACAGCTCATAGAGGTAGTGCTGACCCAAAGAGTGAGCAGCAGCAAGATTTATTGTCAAGAGCAAAAGAACAAACCTTCCACATCATGGAAGGGGACCCAAGCGAGTTGCTGCTGCTGGCTTGGGTGGCCTGTTTTTATTCCCTTATTTGGCCCCACCCACATCCTGCTGATTGGTCCATTTTACAGAGAGCTGATTGTTCCATTTTACAGAGAGCTAATTGGTCCCTTTTACAAAGTGCTGATTGGTCTGTTTACAGAGTGCTGATTGGTGCGTTTAGAAACCTTTAGCTAGACACAGAGCACGCTGATTGGTCCATTTTTACAGAGTGCTTATTGGTGCATTTACAAACCTTTAGCCAGACACAGAGCACTGATTGGTGCATTTACAACCCTTTAGCTAGACAGAAAAGTTCCCCAAGTCTCCATCCAACCCAGAAGCCCAGCAGCTTCATCTCTCAATTATATCATGTCAAACTATGCTTGGAGCCCTGTATCTGACACATAACTGACACTGATTAAATAGGACAGCAGTTGTGTCTGTGTGTCCAGAACGTTTGTGTATGTAATTTTAACTCCTAGTTCAAAGGGCCTCTTGGTTGCCTTGTCACTTGTTCTTATTTGCACTCATTGCTCCTAAACAGTCTCACCAGTGGTATGTCCACTTCAGGATCTCCATCTCAGGCATATCCTAAAGAGTAGGCTGATATTAATTTGTGTATTTCAAAGAGCTGTTCCTTAGAAATGTAAACTCTAAAGCTCTTTCTGACATAACATTGAGTTCTGTTTTTATTTTCAGGAAACAGTTTCCTGGGATTCTATCAACTTTGTCTTTTGGAAATGATACTTATATGCTATATTTGTAATTATGTTTATTTACCTGATTTTTTTCCCTGTGGTATTTTATCTAATAACTTGGCAATAATTTCATGTCATATGCATATAATATTGACTTAAAGGAACTTTTTTTGTGTGTGAATTGCATGCTGTATTGCCTTTAATATTTACACTAGCTGGGCTTTGTTGAAATGGGTTAGGTATGGTGGGTGTTACCTAACTCCTTTATTCTGAACTATATTGTCTACATATTTAACTATGGATTTCAGTGTTTCTCCAAACATAATACGTTTTATGCTTGAATAATTTATTTAACATAGATATAGTTAAAGGGAACATAAATCCTGAAACTGAGGTTTATAACAATGAAGAGATAAACTGGGGTTTAATTCTGCATTTTACATGAGAACAAATAATGACATTCTATTAAGTAGCAGGTTCTCTTATTTGTGTATGACATTAAAGTATACATTAAATCTTAGGCAGTTACAAGCACCCCTTTCACCTTTTCTGAGATGGAGGAATTCTTTGTATATGTCTTTTGGCCATGGAGCTTTTGCATGGTAGACAGGTACAAGAAAAGAAATACAAAAGTAAAAAGGGGAGAGAGGATTTTTTTGTAAAAGAAAAAAATCAGAGAAGAGCAGTGTGAGGGAACTTCAAAGAGAACAGTTTTCAGAGAGACAGAAATAGAAAGTGACAGAATACATACATTTGCATAAGTGCTAAAGAAATTTTGATGAGGCCGGGCGCGGTGGCTCAAGCCTGTAATCCCAGCACTTTGGGAGGCCGAGACGGGCGGA
>NW_012111364.1:10290510-10315661 GCF_000951035.1 Colobus angolensis palliatus
CGGGCAACAGAGTGAGACTCTGTCTCAAAAAAAAAAAAAAAAAGAAAAGAAAAGAAACATATTAAAGAACAATAACAACAGGCTGGGCGTGGTGGCTCATGCCTGTAATCCCAGCACTTTGAAAGGCCAAGGCAGATGGATCACTTGAGGTCAGGAGTTCCAGACCAGCTTGGCCAGCATGACAAAACCCCATCCCAGGAGGTGGAAGTTGCACTGAGCTGAGATTGCACCACCACTCTCCAGCCTAGTTGGCAGAGGGAGACCCTGTCTCACAAAAAAAAAAAAAAAAAAGAAAGCAATAACAATAGGCAGTCCAAAACATATGAGTGTCCCAAGACCCTCATGAACCCAGGTTCCTTCTATCTCTGGATAGAATACTCCATCCATGGGGCTTCTTTCTTGAAGGGCACTTTGACAGAAGGCAGCTGCTGGAGCTCAAGACATCATATCCGTGTTGCAGACCAAATGAAAAAGTAAAGACAGAAGAATGAAAAAGTATAGACCTTTCAGTCAATTAAACTTCCTAGAAGCAGCTTTTCCAACGGGAAGGAAATAAAAGGAGTCCACACACACACACGCACACACACACACCCCTAGAGTGCTCTGAATCATTACCTGCAGCACCAGAAGAGTAAGCAATTTTTCACAATTCTGGTTTTCTAACTTCTAGATTTTTATGAAACACAGAAATCAGGTAGCTCAGTGCTTAAGATAGCGATAAACGACTACCTGATGTATGACTTACTGCCAGCTCTGCCAGTCAGGGGAGAAAGTCTGCAGTGTCCAGAAGCTCACTAAAGCAGGCCTGTGTCAACCCTGTTAGATTCATTTTATCCTTTTCCCTCCTGATATTATTTTGTGTGTATGGCACAAACCCTTACAAAACTTCTCCCCACACCATCCACACATAAGGATAGAAATAGAGTGAATAACTCTATTACCAAAGTAAACCTAACTGGAGTCTGTAGCCACCCTCACATTCAGTTACTGTCCATGACATTCGTATGTGATTTATCTAACTAGAATGTCATTACTGTACACTGGGGGTATGGTATATAGCTGGAGCAATGGAGAATGGATTATGAGATTGTTGCTTTTACCAAGAGCTGTAATCTGGTTGGCCAAATCCCTTCCTTGCTTGTGTCTATCCTAACACTTGCACTTAAAATAATTCAAACCATTCCTTGGTTGTTTTCTCCCCTTAAGTCTCTTGCAAGGTCTTGTTGATTTTACGTACACTAACTAAATTTGATGCTGCACTCCTTCCATACAAAGCAAAGCTTATATATTCCCCTCCTGATTTCTCCCTCTGGTATACATTTCCCACCTACCGTATATCTGTGTAAAGGCACAGAGAAATATCTGGAAAAAATGTGCATCTAACTCTCTTTTTTTTATTTGAGACGGAGTTTCACTCTTGTTGCCCAGGCTGGAGTGCAGTGTGTGAACTCAGCCCACCACAACCTCCACCTCCCAGGTTCAAGCAATTCTCCTGCCTCAGCCTCCCAGGTAGCTGGCATTACAGGCATGTGCCACCACACCCAACTAATTTTGTATTTTCAGTAGAGATGGGGTTTCTCAGTGTTGGTCAGGCTGGTCTCGAACTCCTGACGTCAGGTGATCTGACTGCCTCAGCCTCCCAAAACACTGGGATTACAGGCATGAGCCACCGCACCTGGCCAAACTCTTAATAGTGGTTACCCCTGAAGAGAAGAATAAGATTGGGAAATGGAGCGGTGATAAAGGACTGTCACTTTCTAGATTATATACTTCTAAATTTTCTTAATTTATTCTAGTGAAAATATCTTGTGTTATATTTTTACAAGAAAGAAAATAAAAGATTTTTTACATTCTGCCTTACTAATTTTCTTTCATTGTCGGTTGTTAATTTCCTTTTCCTTTTTTTGTGTCATCGTTTTTGGGTAACTGTAAAATTACCTTTAAGTCAGAGAAAGAAAGAGAGAAAGAGGGAGATGGAGGAGAGAATAAGAACTTCAATTTTATTTTAGTTGCATATTTAAAGCTAATATCTGGGATTTGGGATCAGAGATTCCCAATCGTCTACTTCTCTCATTAAATAACTATAGAGTGAGTCAAACAAACAAAAAACACTTGCCCTATGCCTGACAATATAACCAATTTATGAAGCAAGGAAAAGAAAATGAAGCTGATGCAAGCTGTGATGGTTCCTAGAATACTATCTCAAAACCAGAAATTGTAGAAATTACTCTGTCATGAGAATTCAACCTTTGAGGGAAATATACTTTTTGTGATGAGCTGTTTCAGGTAGACAGCCAGATACACCCAGGGTTATGTGAATTTAAATGGGACACCTCAATACAGTTTCATAATGAGTTGCAGACTGAAAATTAGTTTTCAAGCCATGCTGCATTGCCATACATTTCTTCATTAGACTCCTGAATGGGGTGATAGGCTGGTGTCCATTTTTTCTGGTTGCAAATCTTTGCTCTGCCTTTTGCATGAGCAATAACCCCCCAGATAATCAGCCTGATTAGCCCAGGGCTGGCTCCATTCCCATATGCAGGCTGAGGAGGCCTTGTGATAGTGTCACTATCTGGAGATTCTCAATAATTTTATCTTTGAATTTGTAGGTGAAGACCAATGGAACAATAGAAAACATACCAGAGGCATAGAGCCTCAGCTCACCTATGGCCATGCTTCCTGCTGCCTTCCCAGGAAGGGGTGTCAGCCACCTACTCCCCCATACCCTGGTGCTCAGGGCCCTTCCACCTTCCCCCCACTCCTTGCTCCTGCTCAGCAACTACTGCCACACTTTATCCCACAAGAGCCTGGGCTTGACTGTTGGGAGATTCAGGGTTGGGCATATATACTCTGTGGCATCTCAAGATACCTATCCCCAATTTAGACTAGCGGCACCATAGTATGTTCAGCAGAAAATTCAGCAGGGCAAGCCTCCTAACTACCCACAAATCGGGTACCTTGCATACCCTATCATGGAGATAATAATATTGTGGGTTACCCATCCGCCATTGGTTGGTATGGTGGGTCCATGGGAAGGGTAGATACCTAGCTCAATTTCCCCAGCGCTGGATGGAGCAAGGCATGTCAGTCTAGTAGCTGGTGGGATGGGAAACTGGGCAGCAGGTGTACATGTGCTGAGTTGCAGAGCAGCACCCCTACCTGTGAAGGTCTGCATCTGCCCCTTGAGTATCCTTGTGCCCAAGGGAGTCTGATATTAAATATCAAATAAAAAATGCCATCACAAGTACTTAACATAAAAAGTGGTACTAGGCTGATAAAATCAATGAGGTGCATACCAAAAGCAAATGAAAAATTTAGCTGAGTAAACTCCCTTTAACCAAGGTCACAAGTATTTCCACAATCCAAAATGAAAGGAGGGAAAGAGAACAAACAAACAAACAAACAAAAATAATTATTAGACTGAGACTACAAAATAAGTAGGCCTAAAATAATTTAAAAATATGAAATGAAATATAAAAAGACCAGGATTTTATAAAAATAACAGATTTGAAAAGTAAAATCTTTCAAGAAATGAAAAATGTGACCATTCACTCATAGAGTAGGTTAGAGAGCAGGCTAGATACAGCTGACGACAAAAATAGTGAATTGTAAGACATATCTGAAAAGCTAAACTAAAACAATACAGCAAGATAAAAAAGATGGAAAGTATGAAAGATAAATTCAAAAGTTCAGAGGATAAAGTAAAATGAACAACTTAAATCTAAAAGAGGGTCTATCAAGAAAGAATAAATAGAATGTGAACACAGAAGTCTTTAAAGGGATATTCGTTTAGAATTCCCATAATTATAGAAGCCACAAAGCATCAGAATCAGTAACTAAGAGCCCTGAGTATAATAAATAAAACCAAATTCACACTAGATTTAAAAAATGCCAAAGATAAAAGATCTTTAAAAGTAAGGTGAGAGGCCGGGCGCGGTGGCGCAAGCCTGTAGTCCCAGCACTTTGGGAGGCCGAGACGGGCGGATCACGAGGTCAGGAGATCGAGACCATCCTGGCTAACACGGTGAAACCCCGTCTCTACTAAAAAAATACAAAAAACTAGCCGGGCGAGGTGGCGGGCGCCTGTAGTCCCAGCTACTCGGGAGGCTGAGGCAGGAGAATGGCGTAAAAACCCAGGAGGCGGAACTTGCAGTGAGCTGAGATCCGGCCACTGCACTCCAGCCTGGGCGACAGAGCAAGACTCCGTCTCAAAAAAAAAAAAAAAAAAAAGTAAGGTGAGAAAAAAAAATATCTACAAGAAAAATGACAATTACGCATACAATTCACTTCTCAACAGCCACAACAGATGCCCAAAGACTATAGAACAAGATCTTAAGAAAGATGAGAGAAAATAATTACCAACCTTGAATTGTACAATCAGACTCCAAATTACTTGATGTAATTGCAGTTATCAAAAAGGATAAGAGTAGAGGAGAGGGAAAAAAGGAAAGAAGTGAGAGGAAGGAAGGAAAAAGAGGAATAAATGGGAAGAAAAGAGTAAGAGGAGAGAGAAAGGACAGCCCTATGTTTTTTGTTGGAGAAGCTTGAAGAGGTAAGTCTGAAAGTTGTCAGTGGCCATTCCTGAAATGTATTAGACAAGTCCTATTTGCACTGAAGTCTTCAGTCTCTTTATTCCTAAAGCCAGTCCCACTTCTACCTTCCCTATAGCTTAGTCAAAGGTCTCAGTTAATGCCTAAACAAGTTCAAGTTGGTTTTCTGACCCTTGCAACTAAAAGAGATTTGACCTACTTTGTAGACCTTTATGGACTAGGAATTATTCACATAGATCAAATAGCAAAGATGCTTGCTAGGTACCCTAGTCATCAAATGCTGCTATCACATGTCAGAATTTGACTTGAAGAAGGTAATACCCTTTGAGATTTGTTTACAGCAGATTTTAAATCTTAGGATAGCTTTCTTTTACTCTTCAGCACATTAACATGTAAGCTACTTCGTCTTTAAATATATAAGAATTTATGGATTGTGACCTTTTAGAGACAGAAAGCACCGAAAACCAAAACCTTATCATTTATTCAGAACAAAAACAATTGAATTATTTGTTTAAGGGAGATGGATATTTGTCTTAAATACTGACATTAAGAGTAATGCAATTAAAAGGAAAGTAGCTTCCATCTGGTACAGATTGTGACAAATACTGTCTTGCTAAACCAAAGGAGATAAATAGTACACTGTGATGAGGAAAACAAAGTCGAAAATGTAAACATGTTGAGATGTTTTTCTGCAAATTAAGAACAAACATTTTTTGAAAGGTAACATGAGGTCAGATAACAAAGTTTTATTCAGTGAGAAAAATGCCTTATGGCAGACTACCAAATTTGTCAGATTTCCAAATCCATGCTATTATCTATGTCGGCATTTTGCTCACAAACCCCTCAGGTCCCTTATGGCTTGGATGAGAGCTTTTGCTTTACTGTAGACCTTGTTAAGTAGTGTTTGAGGTAGTCCCACTTTGGGACTCCACAAAGCCTCAGGTTCTCATCTCATCCAAGTTCCTACAGGGTAAGTTTAATAAAGTAGCATTTGCCATTCCTCTGAGAGAGCAAAGGGCTGCAGCTCTCCAATACTCAGCACAAGGCTGTGCTGCCTTTACCACCTCCACTAACTTTCAGTCCTTTTCCCTTAAGTGCGTGGTTCTCCCCCATTACCTCCAATTTGAGAATATTTCTATTATTTGAGAAGAAAAATCACTTTTATCTCTTTATCTACCATAGCTCATCTGTCACAGCTTCAGGCACTATAAACTTTTCTTCCAAACAAATAGAACTGTTTTATAAATGTTACAAAAGTACAAGGAAATTCCAGGTTTCCTTCCTAGAATTTTTCAAAACCCTCTATTGCAAATAACTGCAAATCAGGACATCTTTGTGTTCAGTCTGTCGATGTCCATCCACAATGCCTAGGTCGGCTAGCATTACAAATGCTTCAGTCAGTGTTTGTTTAAAGCTCTTGATACACCCAATCTCACATGACTGTTTACTCACTAACATTACTTAGCAAGTCCTTTTTATTGACCAACTAAAGAAAATTCCACTATATATCTTTCATGGACACAGTAGAATTTTTGTAATATTCCTGCCCAAGGGCAAGCATGTTTCACCTAAGTCATTCATAATATAGACGGAATGTATGCACGCGCACGTGTGTGTATGTGTGTGTTGGGACTGGGGATTCATATTTGATATTTACCTTAAGTTGGATACTAGCCCATGTTTCATGCTCAAAGAAAATAAAATCACATTCTTCTGTGTTCCTCACTACTCGCTACACACAATTTGCATCAACTGTCAAAGAATTACAAGATTGAATATTTCATTATACTGTATTGTACCTGAGAATTCCAGAGATAAGATGTATTTTGATCTAAACAGCAACCTTCCATATGATGAAACCCAGCTCCAGGAAGAGAGCCAGCCCTAGACCTTGAGAGGAAGTTTGTAGAAATATTGATATGGTGAACAATGATTCCAGCTTGACTTCTACTTAATATTCAGGATAGATTAAAATGACCTTGTAAATCCAGCAGTAAATATGTATTAAGCAATTACAGGAATGGGCATTGCACCCAACGCTGCTATCTGAAAATCTGACACATCATGGAAAGCTCTTCTTGGTTATAAAATCTTTGATGAGAGGGAGCATTAACTCATAAAAACAGTACACACATTGCCAGAACACCCAGGAAAGCACTTACGTCTCCAGAAGATACAAAAATGGTCCTCGATTTTATTCTAAAGAACCCCAGAATTCTCTGGCCAACTGCCTGGTCCAGAGTGCTTAGCAAATTGCAGAAAAGGTCTTCTTTAAACTTTTCAGTTTTAACTCCAGTTCGGGAGGCCAAAGGCCATATGGTATACCATCTGCCATCCTTCCGAAGATTCTGGATTCCAAAATCAGTGCTTAACAGAGCTCGTCATGGGCGCAAGAGTGAAGTAAGCAATGATAATCTTTGATGATGTTCCTTATTTTATTCACCAACAAGCTCCCAGGCCTGTCCTACCTCTTACCTGCTTTGCATTCCATCCCTTTTCCTTAGAGGACTAACTAAATCTCTCTATAAAAGAAACTAACAATCCATGCTAATGTGTTCATTTTGATTGTGAACATCCATGGAAAGTAAAATTTCTGGTATCATTTCTGTAAGTATAAAATAATGAAAAAAGAGAGACACAAATTCAGAGTCAGAGAAACCTGAGTTCAGATTCATTGTCTACACTCTGTATTTGAATGATCTTAGGCAAGATATCTAATTTATCTGAGCCTTACTCTCTTTTCCTATAAAATAATGAATAGCATCATTCTGTCTCATTTCAGACAATTTTTTTAACTTTTTATTTTGAGATCACTGAAGATTTGCATGAAGATGTAACATACAATACAGAGGAATTCTATGTAGCCTTTATTCAGTTTTCCTCCAATGGCAATATCTTGAAAAATTACAGAATAATGTCACAACCAGGAAATTGACATTGATATAATTGACCAAACTTATTCAGATTCCAGCCATTTTTATTCATCTGTGTGTTTGTATGTGCATTTAATACTTTTTTTATTTGAGTCAGAGTTTCATTCTTGTTGCCCAGGCTAGAGTGCAATGGCATGATCTTGGCTCACTGCAACCTCTGCCTCCCGGGTTCAAGCGATTCTCCTGCCTCAGCCTCCTGAGTATCTGGGATTACAGATATGGGCCACTACGCCCGTCTAATTTTTGTATTTTTAGTAGAGACAGGGTTTCTCCATGTTGGTCAGGCTGGTCTCGAATTCTTGACCTCAGGTGATCCTCTGCTTCTGCCTCCCAAAGTACTGGAATTACAGGTGTGAGCCACCATGCCCAGCCTGTATGTGTATTTAATTTTATGCAATTTTATCCCATATGTAGATCCAGGTGACTACCACTACAGTCAAAATACAGAACAGGTCCATTATAATGATCCTTCATTCTACTTATAGCCACCACTACCTACCTCCCATCCCCTCCCTGCCAACCACAAACCTATTTTCCATCTCTAAAAGTTTGCTACTACAAGAGTGCTGTAAAAATGAGACTTACAGTATACAATCTTTTGGTATTGACTATTTTCACTCAACATAATTCTCTTGAGATCTATCCAACTTGTTTCATGTATCAATAGTTGCTTTTTATTACAGCAAAGCTTGGGGACTGCTGGTGTAGTACATCTATGGTAATGCATGCACATGTTCAACTGCATACATATACCATATGTACATCTATGCCATAGATGTACTACAGCAGCAGTCCCCAACCTTTTTGGCACCAGGTACCAGTTTCGTGGAAGACAATATTTCTACAGACAAGGTTGGGGGTATGGTTTAGGGATGAAAATATTCCACCTCAGATCTTCAGGCATTAGACTCTCATAGGAGCATGCAACCTCAATCCCTTGCATGTATAGTTCACAATAGAGTTTGCACTCCTCTGAGAATCTAATGCCACTGCTGATCTGATAGGAAACGGAGCTCAGGTGGTAATGCTTGCTTGCCCGCAACCTCGATCCCTTGTGTGTACAGTTTACAATAGGATTTGCACTCCTCTGAGAATCTAATGCTGCTGTTGATCTGATAGGAGGAGGAACTCAGGTGGTAATGCTTTCTTGCCCACCCCTCACTCCCTGCTGTGCGACCCAGTTTCTAATAGACCACTGACCAGTACCGGTCCACAGCTCAGGGGTTGGGGACCCATGTGCTACAGATTATTTGATCATTTGCTCATTGAAGGACATTTGAGGAGCTGTTTCCAGTGTTTGGCTATTATGAATAAAGCTGCTATCAACATTCACATACAGGTTTTTGTGTGAATATTAGTTTTTATTTTTCTGAGATAAATATGTAAAATAGCAATTGCTGAATCATATGTTAAAAATGTTTAGTTTTGAAAGAAATTGCCATACTCTTTTCCAGAGTGACTGTTCATTTTCCATTCCTACTAACAATGTTGAGGGCTCAAGTTTCTGCCTACTCCCCAGAATTTGGTATTATGACTATGTTTTTGTTCTAGCTGTTCTGATAATTGTATAATATTTCTTCATGGTTTTAATTTACATTTTCCTAATGAAAATGATATTGAACAGCTTTTCATGTGCTCATTTGCATATCCTGTTGTGAAATGTCTTTTCATGTCTTCTGCCCATTTCTAATTGGATTGTTTGGATGTCTTACTGTAAAGTATTGAGAGTCCTTTATATATTCTAGATTTTAGTCCTTTGCTGAATATGTGGTTTGAAAATATTTTTGCCTAGTCTATAGCTTGTCTTTTAATTATCTTCACAAGATCTTTTGCAGAGCAAAAGTTTTGAATTTTGAGGAGGCCTCATCTAGCAATTTTCCTTTTTTGGATTTTGCTTTGGATGTCAAGGCTAAAAACTTTTCCCCTAGGCCAGGAGTGGTAGCTTGCGCCTGTAATCCTAGCATTTTGGGAGGCCAAGGCAGGCAGATCACTGGAGGTCAGCAGTTTGAAACCAGACTGGCCAACATGGTGAAACCCCCTCTCTACTAAAAATACAAAAAATGAGTCCGGCATGGCATGCACCTATAATCCCAGCTACTCTGGCAGCTGAGGCAGGAGAATCACTTGAACCCGGGAGGCGGAGGTTGCAGTGAGTCGAGATCACGTGATTGCACTCCAGCCTGGGTGACAGAGCAAGACTCTGTCTCAAAAAACAAGCAAACAAAACCAAAAAAACAACTTTTCCCCTAGCCGTAGATCCCGAAGATTTTCTTCCATATTGTAAGAGTATCTTTTTAAACAAAAAAAAGAGCTGCCCAGGTGTGAGTTTTTACAACAAAGGTTGGGGACTGCTGCTATAGTACATATATGGTAATGCGTGCACATGTACAACTGCATACATAAACCATATGTACATCTGTACCATAGATGTACTACAGCAGCAGTCCCCAACCTTTTTGGCACCAGGTACCAGTTTCAGCAGGTTCTTTTTGTCAGTGTTGTTCTATTCTTTTTAGATGCTCTCTGAGGCAAAACTTAGTTTTTAAAGAAAACTCTAAATCAATTCCACTTTGGTCTAGGGGATTGGAAAAACCAGAAGAAAACAGCCTGTGTTCTAAAGACACAAACTATGAAGGTAATGTGCTGGTATTTTAAGTAGATCTACCAAATGTTTATTGAGTGCCTGCTATGTATGAGTTAGCCAATTTCTAGATCTTAGGGAAACAAAGATAAATAAGGTCAGGTCCCTGCTCTACAGGAGCTCAATATCAAACCAAGAAACTGGTACCAGAATAGCACAGAAACTCACCCCTATGGCACTTAACCACAGAATGACTATTTCCTCAAATTCAACAAGCATTTATGGGGCACTGCATACTAGACATTATATCTGAGACTATGAAGATTAACCGTACTGAGGCCCTGGCAGAAGAAGCTTCTTTTCAACAGAAGAGATAGAGCTGTAAATAATATCCACAATATAAGAAAATGACAGTGTAGTAGAAAAAGCAAAGAGTTGGGAAAATCCCAGTTCTGACACCTACTACTTGTATGAAGGTTGTTTGATATCTGTGAGCCTGAGAGTTATCCCTTATACAATGGAGATGCTAATACATAATTTACAGTTTTGTAATGAGAATTCAGCTAGAATATATGTAGACAGTCTTTCATCTAAATAAAGTCAACGAGATTTGGTGATTGATGGAATGGATGTGGGGTGGTGGAAAGAATGCAGTGCAGGGTGCTTCCCAGGTTTCTGGTCTTTGACAGCACTGAGAGGTGACAATGTGCTAGCAGCCCTTACTCTCAGCACCTCCTCGGCCTCCAGCCTCCGTGTCCACTCTGGCAGCACTTGAGGAGCCCTTCAGCCCCACACGGCACCATGGGAGCCCCTCTCTGGGATGACTAAGAGCGGAGCCTCCTCCCTCTGCTTGCCGGGAGGTGTGGAGGGAGAGGCGCTGGCGGGAACCAGGGCTACGTTGGAAGGCCAGTATGAGTTCCCCAGGCATGGCCTAGGGGCCGGCACACTGAGTGGCCCGCCGGCACAGGACAGTGAGAGGTTTAGCACCCGGGCCAGCAGCTGCGGAGGTTGCGCTGGGTCCCCTAGCAGTGCCGGACTGCCGGCACCGCACTCAAATTCTCACCGGGCCTTAGCTGCCAAGCCTTAGCTGCCTCCCGGAGGGGCAGTTCTTGGGACCTGCAGCCCACCATGTCTGAGCTCCTCCCCCTGCGGTGGGCTCCCTAGGGCCTGAGCTTCCCCGACAGACGCTGCCCCCTGCTCCGTGATGCCCGGTCCCATGGACAGCCCAAGGGCTGAGGAGTGCAGGCGCAGCTGGGAACTGGCAGGCAGCTCTGCCTGCAGCCCCTGTGCAGGATCCACTGGGTGAAGCCAGCTGGGCTTCTGAACTGTATGGGAACTTGGAGAACTTTTATATCTAGCCAGAGGATCATATGTGCACCAATCAGCACTGTGTATCTAGCTAACCTAGTGGGGACTTGGAGAACTTTTCCGTCTAGCACTCTGTGTCTAGCTCAAGGATTGTAAATGCACCAATCAGCACTCTGTGTCTAGCTCAGGGTTTGTAAATACACCAATCAGCACTCTGTGTCTAGCTCAGGGTTTGTAAATACACCAATCAGCACTCTGTGTCTAGCTCAAGGATTGTAAATGCACCAATCAGCACTCTGTCTAGCTCAGGGTTTGTAAATACATCAATCAGCACTTTGTGTCTAGCTCAGGATCTGTGAATACACCAATTGGTACTCTGTATCTAGCTAACCTAGTGGAGACTTGGAGGACTAGCACTCTGTAACTCTGTGTCTAGCTCAAAGATTGTAAATGCACCAATCAGCACTCTGTCAAAATGTACCAATCAGCTCTCTGTAAAATGGACCAATCAGCAGGATGTGTGTGGGGTCAGATAAGGGAATAAAAGCAGGCTGCCCAAGCCAGCCAGCGGCAACCTGCTGGGGTCCCGTTCCCCACTGTGGAAGGTTTGTTCTTTCGCTCTTTGCAATAAATCCTGCTGCTACTCACTCGTTGGGTCCATGCTGCCTTTATGAGCTGTAGCACTCACCATGAACGTCTGCAGCTTCACTCCTGATGGCGAGACCATGAATCCACCAGAAGGAAGAAGCTCCAGACACATCTGAACGTCTGAAAGAACAAACTCCAGACACACCATCTTTAAGAACTATAACACTCACCGTGAGGGTCCGTGGCTTCATTCTTGAAGTCAGTGAGACCGAGAACCCACCAATTCCGGACACAGCACAACTGAGTTGCTGTTGTCCTTATACATTGTCTGGGGGAGTTATCCTAGGTTTTAGTTGTTGTAGAGCCACCAACGGCCAACATAAACACAGACTAGAGGAACTCTAGTGGTTTTGTTCAGAGGCACAGACAGATGTGGTCAGGGGTCGGGGAGAAATTAGAAGAAGGCCTAGAAGAGGAAGACAGTGGTGCCTGTGTAGCCTCCAGGGAAGATGCTCAACAGATAGTTGAAAAAAAAAAATCTGAAGGTAAAAGTTTAGCCTGGAAATAGTCATTAGCATATAGTCATCCATCTTGGTGACAGCAACTACAATAGTCTAGAATACCATCTATCTGCATAAGAAGACAGCTGGATATTTCAGAATTTTTCAGTCCAGCTGGGCACAGTGGCTCACGCCTAGTAATCCCAGCACTTTGGGAGGCTGAAGCAGGTAGATCACCGAGGTCAGGAGTTTGGGACCAGACTGGCCAACATGGTGAAACCCCCTCCGGGCATGGTGTCAGGTGCCTATAATCCCAGCTACTCAGGAGGTTAAGGCAGGAGAATCACTTGAACCCGGGAGGTGGAAGTTGCAGTGGGCCAAGATCGCGCCATTGTACTCCAGACTGGGGGACAAGAGTGAGACTTCGTCTCAATTAAAAAAAAAAAAAAGATTTTTTCCAGTCCTTGGGGTCTGATCACCCCAGGCTTTAGTCTGGACTTTTAAAAACACTTTTTTCTAATTCAGCCAAAATTTATCTTTGCCCTATTACAAGCCTTCTTTACAAATGTAAAGGTCACACCTAAATATATGTACTTTACTCCATTTAAAAAATTTCCACTTATGGATCATGCTTTTCTGGACTTTATTCAGTACACTGCAACCTGTAGAGTTCCTTATATTTAGATGGCACACTTTAGTTTGCAAAACCCTTTCCTACACATCAAGTCATCTGATTCTTACAAAAACTCTTCTAAATGCAGAAACTCAGGCTCAAATTGCTGACATGACTTGATTAAACTGACCCAGCTAGCAAGTGGAAGATCTGGGAGTCAAGCTCACTTCTCCTGACTCCTAAGCCAGCACTTTTACCAACTGGTGGCTGGGTGAAGCCCAGGCCCATCCTGTCACACTACCTTGGCCTCCCAGAATCAAACTTGGTGCACTCTGATGGCTTCAATATTCTGAAAGGCTGGTGGAAACTCTACCTAAGTCGTGAAGTGTTAGGAAAATGGAAACTCCCTAAAATCTAGTTGAACGTTAAGTATTAGGTTGAGATAAGTGACCAGTTCGTGTTCCCAAAAAAGATGGCATGGCACTAAGAAATTATTTTATTCCTTCATGATTTATTTGTGCATTTCGATCAATATTTTGTCTCACATATATGAGAAAAGCAATGCCTAAAACAGATTTGTGAACTGCCAAGAATATTCATTTTCATTCATTTGTCTCTCTTTTCACTAAAGGTCAGTTAATCAAAGAATGTGGTATCCATGATCAGTCTGAAATTATTACAGACCTCAGAGATACGCAGCTGTGATCTCTGAACTGAAAAGCAAAGCCCCCCGCTTGTTCTCCAGGAACAATAACAACAAAAAAAAAAGATGAGTCAATTGACACTGGGTACAGCTTCCATTGTCTTTGTAAAGAACAATTTATTATTATCTCTTTTCTCGGGTAGCCGTCATCTGCCTGAGGATTTGATGAATAGAGTACATAAAAGTGTGGGTATCAGTAAATTAGCCAGTGAGTCAGACCTATTGGAAGGTCACATGTCATTTGTCATGCCTAGTTGAAAATCTGAAGTGTTAACAGCGTAGGATACCCAAAACAGGCTTGCAGCTCTGAATCAGTAATTTAACATTAAATTTATTATTTGATAATAAATATATTCACAACTCAAAACCCTAGGTGTTCTTATTTTCTTACAAGCTGTATTGTTTTACAAATATGGCGAGGTTTAAACATGATTTTAAGAGGTTTTTGATTAATGATTGGTCCCAATTATAAACTAATTTAATTAGATCCTTTAGATATTTTGACCTGCGTTTATAAATTTAACATATTTGATTACCTTATAAATGGTACTTCCATTCCCATCCTATGGCCATGCCCAGAGCACGGAAATCTGGGAAATAATAGTCTCTACATAGGTGGCCATGTATCCAATTAAAACACGAAAGATTCTATTTTTAAAAGGAAAAGAGACTGGGCACTGGAGGGGGTATTAGTCTCTGCCATATCCATGTTCTTCTGAGGAGGAATTAGTCCAGTAGCTTACCCTTCCCAGCTTTATTGTTGCCCCGCAGCTTTCTTAGAGTGCAGCGCCTGTTTTTTTTTTTTGGAATGCAATGGCGTGATCTCGGCTCACTTCAAGCTCTGCCTCCCAGGTTCACGCCATTCTCCTGCCTCAGCCTCCTGAGTAGCTGGGATTACAGGCGTCCATCACCATGCCTGGCTAAGTTTTTGTATTTTTAGTAGAGAGGGGGTTTCACCATGTTAGCCAGGATGGTCTCAATCTCCTGACCTCGTGATCTGCCCGCCTCGGCCTCCCAAAGCTCTGGGATTACAGGAATGAGCCACTGCACCTGGACCCGCAGTGCTTCTTTTGTAATTACTGTGGCAGCTTTGACCACATAAATGTTCCACGTGTACTCAGAGTATGGCCCTGGCCTCAGTGTAAGTTCTCTAGGTGATTGCTTCTTTCTGTTTCAATTGTTACCTACAGATTAGAGCTCAAATGAAAATACTGCTACAAGTCTGCCAGGTATACCGATTCAGTGTAATAAAATATGTCCATAGAATTTATCTCCAGTGCTATCTCTGTATAAGGTCTTAAATGTGGAGGATTTTCACACTTGTCCTTTGGTAATTCTCTGTATTCATAACCTTGGGTTTGGGCATCTAAGAAGATGAAAATTAGAAAATCAACGTAAGGTCAAAATTCAACATTTAAAAAGCCAAACAAAACTCTGCATTAAAGCATTTCTGATGAAGGATATTTCTACTTATTATGGAAGAAAAGTTTACACAGATGATGGTTGAGTTTGGTTTATAGCTACATGTATATATTTAACAAGTCAAATTTAAATCAAAATAATCCGTTTATTTTCTTAAAAGTTGTTGCTATTTTCTAAAAGATCACATTTTCAACTATTGTTAAGCTTAGGGGGATCTTTTTCCCATCAATTTTGCTTGACATTTGATAAAGTTATTTCTTTTTGATAGCTTAATAAATATTTAGTCTCTCCTATATCAATAACTTGAGCTCAAATGTAGAAAGGAAAAGCAAGGATGAATGGGAAAGGAAAGACAAAATAACTTAAGAGAAAAGATTAATAGAATAACCAAAGTGCCTCTCCTTTATCACAAATAAGTCTTTGTTTTCATAATACATATCATTCATACTACTTTCCATTATCCCTACAAATTCCTGAATCTATCCACCATGTGAAAAGTCATTATATTTCAAACAGAAACCTCCTGTTGACATTGCACAATATTTTTATTTTACATTATTTGCAGAGATTTTGCTACCATTATAGATTTTTTAATGTTGTAACAATTAAAAATTCAACTTTCTCTATTTAAAAAAATCACTTAATTTCTACATCAAGCTAGAGATAGAGAGTCATTATTTCTTATTCCTTATTTGCTTCCTTTCTGACTGGTTGAGCATGAGCATTTGAATCTGTTTCCTGAGTCACTTTACTTGCTTTCAGTAGTTATCCAGTTCATTTGTGCTGTAGCCCAGAAGGAGGAGAGCTAGTCAGTGCAAGGGAAGACGTAGATTCAGCTATAACCATAGGTGTGCCTCAGGGAATCTAGAAATTGCTCATGGCATTGTCTGTGGGAACATTTTGTTTTCTGAGGACAGGCTCGAAGTTTTTATTAGATTCTCAAAGGTATGTACAATCCAAGATAGCTTTAAAACTGTGGCCTCTGATTCTTCTGTAAGTTGTCAAGGGCATAGCTGCACCTTTAAGAGAGTCGTCATATTCCAGGTCTTCTTCCTCCACCTGTGGCAGGCGTGGTGAAGTCTGGGAGAAACATGATAGGAGTGTTTGCTGTGGCTAGAAAGGGCTAGAGTGGCCCAAGTAGTAAGAGTCAACCCAACCAAGAAGTAAGTGCCTGCCCATCTCATCCAGCCTGGGCCAGCTACATTTCTCCGCTCAGCACTTCAGGTTCTCCTTTTGTAAAGTATGTATTTTGGGCAGGAAAACACTACCTAGCCTTTATTTCATCAAAATGTGTATATTAGGTGGCAATTTACATATAGGAGTATACCAAACCGTTAACTTCCTGAGGGCAGGAGCCATCTTTTCTCCTTCCTGGTCTCCTGCCATCTTGTAGAGCACCTCACATATAATGAATGTGCCGTAAACATTTATTGAATTGAATTAAGCGTAAGAATTAGATATGTTTTATACTGTGTGTTTATCAAGTCACTTGGGATTTATATAAAATCCTGTTTCTTTATTAAACAAGCAAAATTTCTCTTGGGCTTCAAGTACTGTACAAAAAACAAATTCAATTAAATCTAGCAGCAAAATTCTCTACAGACAAAAGAGCACATTTATATCCACTAGGAAATCCTTTTCACCTGACACAGGAATTAACTTCATACATACCAGCTCTCCCTTCAGTTCTTCTGTAAACCTGGATGTGTGAACACATCCAGAAAAAAAGACTAACTCATCAAAAATGACCAGCCTTTGATCTGCTGAGATTTGAATCAAAGAGTATTTATGTTCTTTTATTTATTATTGGTTATAGTTAATGTTTAACATGATTTATCAACCTAATGTTACATATTTAATTGGTTTCTGTTCTTATAGCTTCTTTCCCCCTTAGAGTGCAAAGACTCTGAATAAATAAACTTTAAATTAAATATCCTAACCCTGAGTAATTGATAAGGAGAATGGAAACAACAAACAGGTGAGCAAAAAAAAAAAAGAAAACAGAAGGAAATTAAAAGTGAAGGAAGTATATGCCGTCCAAGCGCTTTATCTTATCTCCTGGGGTTTTATTTCTTCTGTTTGATATCATTGCAAATATTTGCTGAGCACCTAAGTTAGGCTCTGTGCCAGGCATAAGAAGCACAACAATGAAGAAGACAAGGGTCTTGAACTCAGCCACTGTGGGACACAAACAAATCACTTTTTATAAAGTAAGACAAAAGAAAATGAATTCTGAATAATTGCAAATAAGTGGGCATGCCCATGAAAGAATAATTCATTCAGACTAGAGACCTGGGAAAGTTTAACAAAGAAGGTGTCTAAAATAGTGAACTCTAATATTTCAGAAAAGAGGAAGTTTCTGGCACTTAGATCCAGAGACAAGAAACTCTGGGTCTAGTGTGACAAACTGACCTTGACCTAGATAGAGAAGTAGTTGCTCCGGTCCCTTTCCTGCTATGAGTTTTAATGTTCGCCACCTGCAATGTGAGAGGTTTGGGGGATGGAGAGAAAGAGAAAGAAGGGAATTACTAAGTGAAAGCAAAGTAGTGGCTTGCAAAATAGTGACCTGCCCATAGTTAATTAAGAATAGGATTTATCAGGTCGGGCGCGGTGGCTAACGCTTGTAATCCCAGCACTTTGGGAGGGTGAGGCAGGCAGATCACCTGAGGTCAGGAGTTCAAGACCAGCCTGGCCAACATGGTGAAACCCCATCTCTACTAAAAAGATACAAAAATTAGCTAGGCATGGTGGCAGGCGCCTGTAATCCCAGCTACTTGGAAGGCTGAGGCAAGGAGAATTGCTTGAACCCAGGAGGTGGAGCTTGCTGTGAGCTGAGACTCTGTCTCAAAAAAAAAAAAGAAAAGAAAAAGAATAGGATTTATCTAACCCACCTTCAACCTCAGCACGTTAATTTCATTCTGATTAAATCACATTTACACCAACTAACCCCATCCCACTTGCCAACTGCGCAAACACATGCACATGCGCTCGCGCACACACACACACAGACATATCCCTACTTTGGAGTTCAGGTACTCATGATTTTGACTTCTAAATATCTCAAGCATTAAGATTTAACTCCGTGACTAACTACTAATAAGAACCACCCTCATGCCCTGCCCCACTAAATAACCCCATCCCAACTCTCTCCTTCCTAAAAACTGTCTAAAAAACCCTCTTCAACACAGCCAAGAAGGATTCCTGCCTTCAGGCAATAGCCAAGGAACATTTTCAATGTGTAGTGAGTTAAGGTCTCTTTATTTAAAAATGCACGTGTAGTTTTTCATTTCTATTTACATTAAAGCAATTGTTCACATTGCAATAGAAAAAAACCTAAATGTCTAACAATACAGAATAGTCAAATATTGATACCCACATATATTGAGATACTATGTGGCTGTTAAAAATTATTTAGATAAACAAAGATGTTGACAATATACAGTATATGATAAGTGAAAGAAGAAAATTATAAAACAGGATGTAGAACAAATTGCATTATTTTTTAAAGTATGTATATTAATAGAACAAAGATTGAAAAGATAAACATCTAAATAAGATGTGATGGGATTGCAGGCTGGGTGCAGTGGCTCACACCTATAATCCCAGCACTTTGGGAGGCCGAGGCAGGCAGATCACGAGGTCAGGAAATCGAGACCATCCTGGTTAACAAGGGTGAAACCCCGTCTCTACTAAAAATACAAAAAAAAATTAGCCAGGCGTGGTGGCAGGCGCCTGTAGTCCCAGCTACTCGGGAGGCTGAGGCAGGAGAATGGCATGAACCTGGGAGGCGGAGTTCGCAGTGAGCCAAGATCATGTCACTGCACACCAGCCTGGGTGACAGAGCGAGACTCCATGTCAAAAAATAAGAAAAGATGTGATGGGATTGTGAATGATTTTTATTTCCTTTATACTTTCTTGCATTTTCCAAATTTTTAAGCAAAAGCACGTATTACTTTTAAAGTAATTATAAAGGGCAAAATTGTTTAAACCACACAGGAACACCGTTTTTCCTCTTCCTGCTCGAATACTAGGAATCTTAAAAATACTGCTTTTGAATCTCGCTTTTGACTCGAAATAAATGAGGCGGCTGTTGGTTGAGGTATAGGGAATCAAGTTACAAAATAATTTTCCCTTTCTTTAGGCAAAATCCATCATCCTGCAGATAATTCTCTATCTATCCCCCCAGGATGTCCTCTTTCCCTGCCTATTCTTATCTGCCAGTATGAGAGAGAGAGACACCCCTCTCTGCCTCCAAATAACTTATTACCATAGTTGGCCCTATCTATGCCCAAGTGCCCAATTTCTAGGCTTCCTTAGTCTCAGATCCCACAGGGAACAGCCTCTTTTAGTTCAGAGACAGGGACGTGTCTTCAGGGGGAAAATACAAAAAAATAAAAGATACACAGAAGCCTCTGGGGGTTAAGTGTGCCTCTTAGATGTAAACAGTTATTATATAATGTGAAAAATTTGCCTTTGCTGGAAACTGCTTTATTCCACCAAAGACTCAACACATGAGTGACAGAGTATGTGTGTGTGTTTGTTCTTGGTTGGTTCTGATCTAGAGGCTAAGGTTTAAATGTGTGTCACAAAGCAAAATTCACGAAGAGGCTTCTCTGTTCTTTGCCTATCAAAAAGTAATTCCAGCAGAAGTGGCTTGCTTTCCCCATAGGGCAGTTTGGATTGTGTGTATGCCTATGACTAGTATTAGGTGCAGGAATATTTATTTGGGAGAGTTAAGTTTTCTTATCATATTATTTCAGGATGATTTTTCTCCTGATTGTATTCTTTAACTACCTTCTCTTGCTTTCCTCTTTCTAGGCAAGTAGTCAGTGATCAATTTCTGCAACCTTCGTAAGAGGTAGCTCTTAAGAATAGACATTTTCCACAAAGTACAGTCTCTGTTTACATATTATGTGCTCTAGGCATAAAAGCATCTTAAGAAGACACTATATAAAACAAAAAAAATTTCCAGTTCTAATAGGAATAGATTCCTAATCTATTAGCAGCATTCTAGAGGCTATGAAAGTTGTTATGGAAGGAGTGTATTTTAAGCAAGGTCCTCCTGTATTCCCTTAAAACATTCCTCTCTGTAGACTTTCCTACCTGCCAGCAGGCCGAGGCTCTGCTCCAGAGTTGGAATCAGAAGAGCCGTGAGCTGTTTCGCCATGGGTTGGAATGAATTGGAATTGATCTACCTGCTGTCTTGGTGAATCAGCTTGTGACCAGTCAAAGTTATCTGCAAGACTGAAAGTGCACTCAATTTCATGTCCTTGAGGGACCCTGAGATGCTCCCACATTTTTCAAGCAAGCATCCAAGGAAACTCCAACATTATCTCACTGAGGACAGTTTTCCTATGACTTTGACTTAATCACCACATCTTTAGCCAAAGGAGTTGGGTCACTTGGCTCAATCCTGTTACAGCCAAAATCTTTATGAGATAAACTGCCCTGTCGCAGACCCTAAGGGGCCCCCAACATAAGATCAACTATTCAATAGGATGCCCAGTATCCTCTACTAAGGAAAAAGTGAAGATCTGTATTTTCATTTATTTATTTAACAAACATTGATTGAGTACCGACCATGTATCAGGAATTCATCTAGGTGCTAGAAATTCAGCAGTACAAGGCAGGAGCTGGTGAGAACAATATCCCTGCTGTAATGGAATCTCCTGCTACTGCGGCAAAACACATGATAACATAAGCAAGTTAAATGTGTACATGTTAGTTGGTTATTACTATAAAGAAAAAGCAGGGAGGCCAGGCATGGTGCTTCATGCCTATAATCCCAGAACTTTGGGAGGCCAAGGCAGGAGGATCACTTGAGGTCAAGAGTTCAAAACTAGCCTGGCCAACATGGTGAAACCCCATCTCTACTACAAATACAAAAATTAGCCAGGCATGGTGGTGCGTGCCTATAATCCTAGCTACTTGGGAGGCTAAGACAGGAGAATCACTTGAACTTGAGAGGCGGAGGTTGCAGTGAGCCGAGATTGTGCCGCTGCACTCCAGCCTGAGTGGCAGAGTGAGATTCCGTCTCAAAAAAATAAAATAATAAAATAAAGTAATAAAATAAAGCAGCGTAGGGGTGTGGAGAGATTCATGTCTTGGAGAGGGATGGAGTATAGCCAGGGAAAGCTGTACTGAGAAGGTAAACACTGAGTACAGACCTGAAAAGGAGAGGAAGGAAGCCATGTAGGTATCTGAACAGGAAACACTCCACACAGCAAGAACAGAAGTGTAAGAGCCCTAAGGCAGGAGACTCCTACTGTGTCTGAAGAACAACAAAGAGGCCAGAGTGGCTAGAACCCAGTGAGCAAGAAGAGAGAAATCAAGGAGGAGGTTAGAGAGGTCAGGGGGCAGGCACCACACTGACCATGTAGGGACTGAGATTTTTCTCTGAGAGACATGAGAAGCCACTGAAAGGAAGCAGACTTATTTAACAGCCACACCCTGATTGTTGTGTTGACCAGAGGTCAAGAAGGCAAGGGAAGAAGCAAGAGATCAGATAGAAGGTTTTATTTGTTTGTTTCGGTGTTTGTTGAGACAGGTCTTGTTCCCGTTGCTCAGGCTGGAGTTTGGTGTCATGATCATGGCTCACTGCAGCCTCAGCTTCTCGGGCTCAGTTGATTCTCCCACCCAGCCTCCCGAATAGCTGGGACTATAAGTAAACACCACGATGCCAAGCTATTTTTTTATACTTTTAGTAGAAGTGGAGTTTCACCATGTTGCCCAGGCTGTTCTCAAACTCCTGGGCTCAAGCAATCCACCTGCCTTGGCCTCCCAAAGAGATGGGATTACAGGCGTGAGTCACTGCACCTGGCCTATATAGGATATTTTTGCAAAAATTCATAGACCAAAGATGATAGTTGCTTGTACGAGGACAGTGGCAGTGAAACTGGTAAGAAGTTTTAAAACTATTCGACTAAACATATCATTTATCTTTATTTATATCATAACTATACAGAAAACAGGTGTTAGCTCCCCATCCCTACTCCCAACTCCAGGGGAGTCTAAATAGGCTTTTATACTGACTGAATTATATACAAGGGTGCCTGCCCCTTGACCTCTCTAACCTCATCCTTGACTTCTCTCTGCTTGCTCACTAGGTTCCAGCCACTCTGGCCTCTTTGTTGATCAGTAAAACAATAGTCAAAGGGTTAACTACTATAAGGTTGATGAATAAATTTAAATAAAATTTTCCATAACAAACACACAAGAGTAACTGTAATTTCCCACATTCAGTAGGTAAACAAGTATCATAAAATCAAGGTTAAGGGCAATATGCAATAAACCATTGTAGGTAAAATAGAGTTTTTGGGAAATATCTTGCAAATAAACTATGCAGCACTCATTTTATGATGACAAGATACAGAAAAGATAGAAATCTGAAAAGAAAGCATCCTCATTTCAGCCTTATACTCTGAGTGTCTTTAAGGCAGCTGATTTATAAATGGACTTCAAACTTCTTTCCTGACTCGAAAGGAAATGCAAACGCTAACTCTTGGAGAAAACAGAACACCAGCACCAAGAATCTGTTTGTTTCTTCAAGTCTCTTCATTCAGCACTGATTGAGACTTGCCGCCCCTATCATCAACTCTACCTCTATGCAAGGCTGTCTGGGGCTTGTGATTTTGAGTTCTATGTCCATGCTATGCTGTGCTATGCTATGCCATAATAAGCTCTCCTCAAACAGAGATAGTGGTCAATAGACAAATTGGATTTTTTCTTTGGGAATTTGAAATGGGAAAGATTTAAACAACTGGCAATTGTGGTAGAGAGAAGGAAAGAGCAGCCGAGTCATGTTAGGGTAGAGGGGCAGGACTGCAGGACTGTGTAGAGTTCTGTGAATCCTGACCAGGATTTCTCTCCATCTTACTGCCTTAGGAATCCCAGCTTGAGGTAAGCTAAATGAGTTGGCTTCTTGCAACTAAAACTACCTCCACAGGCACTGAGAAAAAGAATACTATCTGAGACCTATTTCCAATTTATGATGGAAGATACTTTAAGGAAAAAAAGTGATTTATCTTCCAAACTTGAAATGATTATTCTAGGAAATGATTTTTCTAGTAAAGATGTAGGAAATCATTTCCTATAAAAACCATTTCTAATATATAGTTCATTGCTTGGTAAGATAGGTTTCCCTAGAAAGCATTTGTCTAGGAAAAATGATTTTTTCTGGGCTTGGTCTCCGACATCACTTCTTTTTTTTATTATTTATTATACTTTAAGTTCTAGGGTACATGTGCACAATGTGCAGGTTTGATACAAAGGTATACATGTGCCATGTTGGTTTGCTGCACCCATCAACTCATCATTTACATTAGGTATTTCCCCTAATGCTATCCCTCCCCCAGCCCCCCACCCCCCGACAAGCTCCAGTGTGTGATGTTCTCCGCCCTGTGTCTGAGTGTTCTCATTGTTCAATTCCCACCTATGAGTGAAAACATGCGGTGTTTGGTTTTCTGTCTTCGTGATAGTTTGCTGAGAACGATGGCTTACCAGCTTCATCCATGTCCCTGCAAAGGACATTAACTCATCCTTTTTTATGGCTACATACTATTCCATGGTATATATGTGCCACATTTTCTTAATCCAGTCTATCATTGGTAGACATTTGGGTTGGTTCCTGTGGGGAAAAGAAAAAGAGATCAGACTGTTACTGTGTCTATGTAGAAAAAAGTAGACATAAGAGACTCCATTTTGTTCTGTACTAAGAGAAATTCTTCTGCCTTGAGATGCTGTTAATTTGTAACCCTAGCCCCAACCCTGTGCTTGCAGAGACATGTGCTGTGTTGATTCAAGGTTTAATGGATTTAGGGCTGTGTGGGATGTTCTTTGTTAAAAAAGTGCTTGAGCCTGGTGTGGTGGCTCACAGCTGTAATCCCAGCACTTTGGGAGGCCGAGGTGGGCAGATCACGAGGTCAGGAGATAGAGACCATCCTGGCTAACATGGTGAAACTCCGTCTCTACTAAAAATACAAAAAATTAGCTGGGTGTGTGGTGGGCACTTGTAGTCCCAGCTACTCAGGAAGCTGAGACAGGAGAATGGCATGAACCCGGGAGGCAGAGCTTGCAGTGAGCCGAGTTCACACCACTGTACTCCAGCCTGGGCAACAGAGTGAGACTCCCTCTTAAAAAAAAAAAAAAAAGTGCTTGAAGGCAGTATGCTTCTTAAAACTCACTGCCATTCTATAATCTCAAGTACCCAGGGGCATAGTACACTGCGGAAGGCCACAGGGACCTCTGTCTAGGAAAGCCAGGTATTGTCCAAGGTTTCTCTGAATGTGATAGCCTGAGGTATGGCCTCCTGGGAAGGGAAAGACCTGACCATCCCCCAGCCCGACACCCGGCAAGGGTCTGTGCTGAGGAGAATTAGTAAAAGAGGAAGGCCTCTTTGCAGTTGAGATAAGAAGAAGGCATCTATCTCCTGCTTGTCCCTGGGAATAGAATGTCTCAGTGTAAAACCCGATTGTATGTTCTATTTACTGAGATAGGAGAAAACCACTTTGGGGCTGGAGGTGAGACATGCTGGCAGCAATACTGCTCTTTATTGCACCAAGATGTTTGAATACGTGCACATCAAGACACAGCACCTTTCCTTAAACTTATTTATGACACAGAGACCTTTGTACACATGTTTTCCTGCTGGCCCTCTCCCCACTATTACCCTATTGTCCTGCCACATCCCCCTCTCCAAGATGGTAGAGATAATGATCAATTAATACTGAGGGAACTCAGAGACCAGTGCTGACACGGGTCTTCCGTATGCTAAGTGCTGGTCTCCTGGGCCCACTTTTCTTTCTCTATACTTTGTCTCTGTCTCTTATTTCTTTCCTCAGTCTCTCGTCCCACCTGACATGAAACACCCACAGGTTGTGGAGGGGCTGCCCACCCCTTCAGGTTCCAGTTCTTTGCTATTGTGAATAGTGCTGCAATAAACATACATGTGC
>NW_012111364.1:10318143-10336508 GCF_000951035.1 Colobus angolensis palliatus
TTTTTTGTATTTTTTAGTAGAGACGGGGTTTCACCGTGTTAGCCAGGATGGTCTCGATCTCCTGCCCTCATGATCGGCCCACCTTGGCCTCCCAAAGTGCTGGGATTACAGGCATGAGCCACCATGGCTGGCCACTTCTCTAGTTCTTTTCATTGTGATGTTAGGGTGTCGATTTTAGATCTTTCTTGCTTCTCTTGTGGGCATTTAGTACTATAAATTTCCCCTGCACACAGCTTTAAATGTGTCCCAGAGATTCTGGTACGTTGTATCTTTGTTCTCATTGGTTTCAAAGAACATCTTTATTTCTGCCTTCATTTCATTATTTACCCAGTAGTCATTCAGGAGCAGGTTGTTCAGTTTCCATGTAGTTGTGCCATTTTGAGTGAGTTTCTTAATCCTGAGTTGTAATTTGATTGCTCTGTGTTATGAGAGACAGTTTGTTGTGATTTCTGTTATTTTGTATTTGCTAAGGAGTGCTTTACTTCCAATTATTGCCTCAATTTCAGAGTCTGTTATTGGTCTATTCAGAGATTCAACTTCTTCCTGGTTTAGTCTTGGGAGGGTGTATGTGTCAATTTTAGAATAAGTGCTATGTGTTGCTGAGAAGAATGTATATTCTGTTGATTTTGGGTGGAGAGTTCTGTAGATGTCTATTAGGTCTGCTTGATGCAGAGCTGAGTTCAAGTCCTGGATATCCTTGTTAACCTTCTGTCTCATTGATCTGTCTAATATTGACAGTGGGGTGTTAAATCTCCCATTATTATTGTGTGGGAGTCTAAATCTCTTTGTAGGTCTCTACAAAGGACTTGCTTTATGAATCTGGGTGCTACTGTATTGGGTGCATCTATATTTAGGATAGTTAGTTCTTCTTTACCGTTATGTAATGGCCTTCTTTGTTTCATTTGATTTTGTTGGTTTAAAGTCTGTTTTATTAGAGACTAGGATTGCAACCCCTGCTTTTTTTGCTTTCCATTTGCTTGGTAGATCTTCCTCCATCTCTTTATTTTGAGCTTATGTGTGTGTGTGCACTTGAGATGGATCTCCTGAATACAGCACACTGATGGGTCTTGATTCCATATTCAATTTGCCAGTCTGTGTCTTTCAGTTGGGGCAGTTAGCCCATTTACATTTAAGGTTAATATTGTTATGTATGAATCTGATCCTGTCATTATGATGTTAGCTGCTTATTTTGCCCATTAATTGATGCAGTTTCTTCATAGCATCACTGGTCTTTACAATTTGACATGTGCTTGCAGTGGCTGGTATCAGTTGTTCCTTTCCATGTTTAGTGCTTCCTTCAGGAGCTCTTATAAGGCAGGCCTGGTGGTGACAAAATATCTCAGCATTTGCTTGTCTATAAAGGATTTTATTTCTCTTTCCCTTATGCAGCTTAATTTGGCTGGATATGAAATTCTGGGTTGAAAAATCTTTTTTTTAAGAATGTTGAATATTGGCCCTCACTCTCTTCTGGCTTGTAGGGTTTCTGCCGAGAGATCCACTGTTAGTCTGATGGGCTTCCCTTTCTGGGTAACCAGACCTTTCTCTCTGGCTGCCCGCCCTTAACATGTTTTCCTTCATTTCAACCTTGTTGAACCTGACTATTATGTGTCTTGGAGTTGCTATTCTTGAGGAGTATCTTTGTGGTGTTCTCTGTATTTCCTGAATTTAAATGTTGGCCTGCCTTGCTAGGTTGGGTAAGTTCTCCTGGATAATATTCTAAAGAGTGTTTTCCAACTTGGTTCCATTCTCCCCGTCACTTTCAGGTACACCTATCAAACATAGATTTGGTCTTTTCACATAGTCCCATATTCCTTGGAGGCTTTGTTTGTTTCTTTCTACTCTTTTTACTCTAACCTTGTCCTCTCATTTTATTTCATTAATTTGATCTTCAATCACTGATACCCTTTCTTCCACTTGATCAAATCAGTTATTGACACTTGTCCATGCATCACGAAGTTCTCGTGCCATGGTTTTCAGCTCCATCAGGTCATTTAAGGTCTTCTCTACACTGTGTATTCTAGTTAGCCATTCGTCTAACCTTTTTTCAAGGTTTTTAGCTTCCTTGCAATGGGTTTGAACATGCTCCTTTAGCTTGGAGAAGTTTGTTATTACCGACCTTCTGAAGCCTACTTCTGTCAACTCATCAGTCATTCTCCATCCAGCTTTGTTCGGTTGCTGACGAGGAGTTGTGATCCCTTGGAGAAGAGGTGCTCTGGTTTTTAGAATTTTCCACTTTTCTGTTCTGGTTTCTCCCCATCTTTGTGGTTTTATCTACCTTTGGTCTTTGATGTTGCTGACCTATGGATGGGGTTTTGGTGTAGATGTCCTTTTTGGTGATGTTGATGCTATTCCTTTCTGTTTGTTAGTTTTCCTTCTAACAGTCAGGTCCCTCAGCTACAGGTCTGTTGGAGTTTGCTGGAGCTCCATTCCATACCCTGTTTGCCTGGGTATCACCAGCAGAGGCTGCAGAACAGCAAGTATTGCTGCCTGGTTCTTCCTCTGGAAGCTTCATCCCAGAGGGGTACCTGCCTATATGAGGTGTCTATTGGCCCCTACTGGGAGATATCTCCCAGTTGGGCTACACAGGCATCAGGGACCCATTTGAGGAAGCAATCTGTCTGTTCTCAGAGCTCAAATGCTGTGCTGTGAGAACCACAGCTCTCTTCAGAGCTATCGGACAGCGACAGTTAAGTCTGCAGAAGCTGTCTGCTGCCTTTTGTTCAGCTATGCCCTGCCCACAGAGGTGGAACCTATAGAGGCAGAGGCCTTGCTGACTTGTGGTGGGCTCCACCCAGTTTGAGCTTCCCTGCCACTTTGTTTACCTACTCAAGCCTCAGCAATGGTGGATGGCCCCCTGCCCCAGCCAGGTTGCCACCTTGCAGTTCAATCTCAGACTGCTGTGCTAGCAGTGAGCAAGGCTCCATGGGCGTGGGACCTGCCAAGCCAGGCATGGGAGAGAATCTCTTTGTCTGCCAGTTGCTAAGACCTTGGGAAAAGAACAATATATGGGCAGGAGTTTCCCGTTTTCCCAGGTACAGTCTGTAACTGCTTCCCTTGGCTAGGAAAGGGAAATCCCCTGACCCCTTGCACTTCGCGGGTGAGGCAACATCCTGCCCTGCTTCGGCTCACCCTCCATGGGCTGCACCCACTGTCCAACCGGTCCCAATGACGTGAACCAAGTAGCTCAGCTGGAAATGCAGAAATCACCCATCTTCTGCGTCAATCACAATGGGAGCTGCAGACCAGAGCTGTTCCTATTCGGCTGTCTTGGAACGGATCTCTCCCATCACTTCTTATCTACATGATGCTTGTCCCAATGTGTGGCCAGAAAAAGAAGTCTATGGCCACCATGGCACAGAAAAAAAAAAAAAAAACTCAATCTTTCTTGTCCTAATAAGCCCTGTAAGCAATTGAATTGCACTCTATAAATAATTTTCTTTGTGAACCACGTGGCCTTTTGAATAAACGTTTACTAATAGCCCATTCATAATATAAATAATAAAGTTATTAGCTACTACTTACCAGCACCTAGCAAGTTTCAGGCCCTGTGCTAAGAACTTTATGTACATTACTGCAGTTAATCCTTAGATGCATGAGGCCACATTTTTATCCATTTTTACAGAAGAGAGATCATGACTTACAGAAGCTGTGTGGCTGATAAAGTCACACAGCTAGTGAGGAACAGCCAGGATTTGAAACCAGGTATGTCTTTAGGCCACTTCCTTACTCCCCATCCACATCCAAAACCTAGAGAAATATTGATGGTGGTTGCGTGGGAAGGCAGGGTTGAGGTTCAAGGCACATGAGGGAGAAATAATCCAAACTGGTAACTTTCCTATAGTTACAGAGCTGGTAAAGTGCTGGGACACTACCTTTACTTGCTGCCAGTGAATATTTAGTCTCAAGATACCTGCCTTATAATGACCAGACAGAGGAACAGGAAGTTAGAGACAGGTTTTAAGTAAAGTTTAGCCTAAGGCTACCTCCTTACATATTTTAAGTTCAGTCTACAGGTTTCTCCACACATAGTGAACTATAACCTAACTGGATGTTTCAACAGGCTGTAACCTATTTTCTTATAACAATCACCAAACTTCAGTCAATCAAAGGAAGCCAACTGTTCAAACCATATTCAAATAAGGCAAATGCCCAGCTGTAATCAATCTAGTTGTTTCTGTACCTCACTTCTGTTTTCCATATGTCATTTTCTTTTTTCTGTCCACAAATCCTTTCTGACCATGTGTCAGTGCTGGAGAAGCTCTGAATCTATTCTGGTTTGGGGGGCTACCCAATCTGAAATTATTCTTTGCTCAATTAAACTCTGTTAAATTTAACTTGTCTAAAGTTTTTTGTTTTGTTTTGTTTTAACAGATGGCATTAGAAGTGGAACCCAAAGTAGAGCCCCTAGCAACCCCCAGGAACACCGAGAGACCAAGAAAAATACCTACCAGGCCCATTGTGTTCATTGCCCTCTTGCAGAAACTGGCGATTGTGGGTAAGTTCGCTCTTGGATTCCAAAGCTCCATGGACTTGTGTTTTGAGCTATCTAAATTAGTTTGAGAAAATTTTTTATCTGAACGGGATAGGAACTTAGGACAGAAACTGGACAGAGTCTAGGATTAGACTAGAGCTGAAAAGTAACTGGTTTGGATCCAGCTAAAGGCCTTGGATGTCTGACTGGATGAAACAGAAGCTGGCAGTAAATGGCAATACTACAGGGGGTGCAAACTTCGACTTCTGGAAATTTGCAGAGATTTTTGTGTTCTGTCTCTTTTGATTTTTTTCTCTGGCATATTTAGGTAGCAAAAAATCATTGGCTAAGTTGATCAGGGGGATTCAAGAGCCAAAACCAAGATTCGACATAAAAATGGGATTCTTAATTTCTTAAAAAACTGAGTACTCCACCTTCCAACTATACCTACATTTGCATGTATAAGTATTAGACCCTGGAAGCAGGAAATGCTTACAAAAATGTTGAAATCTTACTAAAGATAATGTAATGGGAGAGTTCCCTGAGCCTCTCGAGGGACTTGTGATGGGGTGTGACTCATTTGCTCAGCTGCTGCACACTCAAACCCCTTTCAGGAGAGGGAGCATGCAGACAGGCAGGTACAAGAGCCAGGGAGAGCACTTTTGGGCTTCAGCCCCATGGTAGCATCTAGGGGTGTGTTACAATTAATGCTTCTCTTAGCAGTTGCCACTCGCAGATGGCTAAGTATTAAACCAGCTCGGTGGAGAGCCAGCGTGACAGCCTTTTACACCGTGCCCTATTGGTACCCAGGTCCTTGTCCAGCATGCAGGAAGAATCAGGTCACACAGACTTGAAGGATGGTGAACGTGGGGATTTTATTGAGTGGTGGAGGTGGCTCTCAGCAGGACAGATGGGGAGCTGGAAAGGGGATGGAGTGGAAAGATGATCTTCCCCTGGAGTTCAGCTGTCCTACAGCCAATCTCCCTTCCAACCATCCCCAGCCAGACTCCTCTCAATGTTCAGATGCTCCTTCTCTCCTTCTCTGCCATGCCACTCAGCCACTCATCTGTTACTCTGCCTGTCAGCTTCTGGAGGCTGAAGTTTAGGGTTTATATGAGTACAGGATAGGGGGATGTGTTAGGCCAAAAGGCAATATTTGGGCATGAAAATGGGAATGCCTTTTCCCATTTAGGGCTGCAAGTTTCCAGGCTTGAGAGTGGGACCTTTGCTGGGCAACTGCCCTCTTCTACCCAGTATTTCCCTGCCTCCTGTCCATATTAGTACTTTTAAATCACTGTGAAACATTCCAAATGAACAACACTGCACTTTAAGAAGTGCATTTAAAATGAGGGTTCCCAAATTTGTCTCATCCAGGAAGGCTTATTAATGTGCAGAAGCTTCTAAAAAGATTTCAATCTTTTTATTGCCTTTTTAAAAAGACTCTTTACATGAGGCAAATAAAAGGCTTAAGCAACTGATTGGTAAGAAAAAATGAAATCTACTAAACTTTTGCTTAGTTACTATTCTACACTAACGGCTAAAAGAAAGCTATCTTGGATGAAGTATTTATAAAAGGTAGGCCCCTGGGTAAAGTATGTTTGCTTCTTTTTTGTTTGTTTGTTTGTTTGTTTGTTTCAAAGCTATCTATGCTGAGTGCTGAGTCCAGGCATAGAGAATTGGTTCTTTGTGCTTTTTCTTCTTAATGAGCTCCACCCTGAACTCAGTAATTTTAGCTAAGAAACAGTAGCTAAGTTAAAAAGACATACTATTGAACTAAATCAGTCTCCAAAACATAACTTTCTGGCATTTAGCTAGCTATTTTGAAATCCTTTTGTAAAAAAAATTTACATCTATGAAAAACTCTTAGTTTTTAAGGGTGTGTTCCTCTGTACACCAAGAACAGACAGAGGCTTGAGTCACTAGAAACTCTTACCATTGTTTCAAATTTACATAACAAGTTTTTTGTTTAAGGTACATTTGATATGGACAGAAGCACGGAAATACTGGGTAGACGAGGGCAGTTCCCCAGCCAAGGCCCCACCATCAAGCATGGAAACCCTCAGCCCTAAATGGGAACAGGCATTTCTGTTTTCGTGCCCAAATGTTGCCTTTTGTCCCACCACACCCCCCTATTCTGTACCCATATAAACCCCAAACCCAAAGCTCCATGAGAGAAGAGCAAAGGAGCAGAAGAGTGGCATGACAGATGAGGAGTATCTAAAGGTCGAGAGGAGTTCAGCTGGGGACAGTCGGAGAGGAGGTCAGCTGCAGGACGGCTGAACTCCAGGGGAAGATCATCTTCCCACTCCATCCCCTCTCCAGCTCCCTGTCCATCCTGCTGAGAACCACCTGCACCTGGCAATAAAGTCCCCCACGTTTACCATCCTTCAATTTGTCCATGTGACCTGATTCTTCCTGGATGCTGGACGAGGGCCCAGGTACCAAGAGGGCATTGAGCTCATTAACACTTACGCTGTTTGAAGATGGCAGAGCTAAAAGAGCACTGTTACATGCTGACTTGGGCTCTGGGAGTTGCAGACACCCACCCCTAGATGCTACCATGGGGCTGGAGCCCAAAAGCACTCACCCTGGCTCCTGCACCTGCCCATCTGCTCCCCCTCCAATAAGGGGTTTGAACATGGGTGGCCAAACAGATGAGCCACACCCCTGTCACACATCCTGCAAAGGGGGAGTCAGGGAACTTTCCCATTTAACTTTTTCTTACAATTATAAGAAATTATTAGAAATTTCTTATAAATTTCTAATAATTATAATCTTATAAGAAAATTTCTTATAATTTTCTTATAATTATACCCTTTTCCCTTGGTTTAGACAAATGATGGTACAATATTTAGGCCTGAGGCCTACCTCTGTGATTTTGAGATATAAACTTTCTACCTTGTTTCACCTAAGAGTCATCTTATTAGAAATGCAAATTTAGAGTTGCCTAGCTGACAATTACTGAGGGCAATAAAACAAGTCATTGCAAGATTGATAGTCTGAATGGAAAAAAGAAAAACTATTTGAAAGTCAGCCAATAAGAATTCTTTATGAAAGTTATAAGACCTGCTTCTGTCAGGCATGGTGGCTCACGCCTATAATTCCACCACTTTGGGAGGCCAAGGTGGGTGGATCACCTGAGGTCGGGAGTTCAAGACCAGCCTGACCAACATGGTGAAACCCCATCTCTACTAAATACAAAAAATTAGCCAGGCATGGTGGTACATGCCTATAGTCCCAGCTACTTGGGAGGCTGAGGCAGGAGAATCACTTGAACCTGGGAGGCAGAGGTTGCAGTGAGCCGAGATTGCGCCATTGCACTCCAGCCTGGGCAATAAGAGCAAATATCTATCTCAAAAAAAGAAAAAAAAAAAAGACCTGCTTCTGTCTGTCTGTATTTCTGTATGCCTATATGTGTTACGCTATGTGATAGTGTTTTGTAAATAAAGCTGGTTTTTAAATTGTTAGTAAAATAAAATAAGAATGAATTCAGAATTGTCAGTTTAATATAATTCAAACTTCTTTATCTTCATATACTGGTCAGAGAGGTTTATACTGTCTCTGATACCTGTTTTAATGTTATGAAATTGCTGCTTCTGTAATATTTTTAATACTTGTTTGATTTGTTTGTAAGCTAAAGTTGCAAGAGCTGATTGCTGGGCTTCCCTGAAGCACGCATCTTACTGTGTGTTTGGTTTTGAGCCTTTGGATTCTGGGGTTTGACAAGTGGCCATGCTGAGGTCTGGGGATGTGTTCTCAGTGGCTCGATGGCCCAATGCAAGGCAGAGTAAAGCCCCAAACGGCCCCTTCTTCCCTGGTGCAGCTTGCCTTCTGACCATTCTGGGAGGCATTGAATCCTCCAGGGATCCTCTTCCCAGCTCTGTCCTCTATCCTGAGCTCTATAGGCAGTGTGTAAATTCAGGACCTAGATGGTTCCCACCCTTCCTAGTCATCCTAGTCAACCACATGAGTAATTGGGACCCAGTACAACTGGAAAAGATGTCAGGGAGGGTACCAGTGTCACAGTTTCACAATTGTTTTTTGTGTGTGTGACGGAGTTTTGCTCTTGTTGCCCAGGCTGGAGTGCAATGACGCGATCTCAGCTCACTGCAACCTCTGCCTCCCAGGTTCAAGTGATTCTCCTGCCCCAACCTCCCAAGTAGCTGAGATTACAGACTTGTGCCACCATGCAAGGCTAATTTTGTATTTTTAGTAGAGACAGGGTTTCACCATGTTGGTCAGGCTGGTCTCAAACTACTGACCTCAGGTGATCCACCTGCCTCGGCCTCCCAATGTGCTGGGATTAGAGGCATGAGCCACCATGCCTGACTATAGTTTCACAATTCTTTTCAGTTTTCATGTTATATTAAATCAAGTAATAGGTAGTCATAAAATGTCAAGTCATTTCTAAGTTAAAATACTGAAACATTAATTATTAAATGTATGTTTAAGTTTATGTACTTTGCATCTTATTTTTATATGCTATAGAAAAGATAAATATATCTAGATTAGTTAATTAAAAAATTGCCAGGAGACGTCTTTCTTAACAATTATGAAATGGTTTTCATCTACAAATACTGATATAAAACAATTCAAAATTACTTACTTCCTAGAATTTCACTAGAAATTAGGGTTACTAAGTTGAATTTGTAGCTAATATATGTAATTAAAACTACTAGATTTACAGTTGTTTACTAGAGAAATAATTTATATACAGAGTGTATAAAGAAAAGCAATATATGTTTTTGGTGAGGAACATTGTAAAGGCATGAAAATATGTACTTGTTGAAAAACAAATAATTTTGTCTAGAATAGAAGTTATTTAAAGTTTGTTTCAAAATAAAGGAATAAAAATGATATAGGTAAAATTAAGTGAATATAGAAAGTTGAAAAGAGAAAGAGAGTAGAAAGAAGTTCTGCAGAAAATTATAAAAGGTTTACTGAAATCTTGTGTGGTCAAAAGCTGAATGAGATTGAATGGATTTGCTAAGATTGCTAAAGTTAGCTTTAGTATTGATAACACACTAATACAAAAGTAAGTTTTGGTTTTATATTTTGAACAAGGATTTCATGTAGTGTTAATAAGAGACTGTAAAATATTTTTGTTCACCCTTTGAGTAAAATACAAAAAAAAAAAAAGAAAAGGAAGAAGAGAGATCCTGTTTCATGCTGTCTTTTTCAGGTCTCTTGATTGAAAAACCGAGTTTCCTCTCTATGAAAGAATGAAGGATTTTGCTTTTTAAAAACTTTAAAAGGCGAAACATTTATATGATCTGAAGAGAAACCAGAGTATTGCTTTTTAAAAACTTTAAATTGTCACTTAGGCTAAATTAATCACTATTATTTTACAGTGATCTTTGATCCTTTTTTGGTTGTTTTAAACCTTTGACATATTTGACAAGCTTCTAAAATCAAATTTAAAATTACACCTTTTTAACTGAAAACTAACTTTGGGATGTTGCAGAAGACCCTTGAAGCCTCCTATAGAGAGATAATGAACAGATTTATTTGATATGTTAAATTACATGGAAAGGATTGTCAAATAAGAAATGTTTAACCTTCTTTGAGTTATATTTTGTGAAAATGTTATCAATATATGTTCCAAAATTGTATGAGGTTCCTAAAATTCTGATATGTCTTGGTATGTTTTCAGTCATAATTATGGTTATTATGTTAAATTATTATAGGCCATAGAAATAAAATTTTCTTGTAAATTATATCTTTAACATGACCATTTTAAGTCATTTCCACAGTTAATTGCTTAATTCTTTTGTTTGTTTGTTTGTTTGAGACAGAGTGTTGCTCTGTCGCCCAGGCTGGAGTAAAGTGGTCTGATCTCAGCTCACTGCAGCCTCGGTCTCCTGGGTTCAACCAATTCTCCTGCTTCAGTCTCCTGAGTAGCTACAATTACAGGCACCTGGCACCATGCCTGGCTAATTTTTGTATTTTTAGTAGAGATGGGGTTTCACCATGTTGGTCAGGCTGGTCTTAAACTCCTGACCTTAGGTCATGCGCCCACCTCAGCCTCGCAAAGTGCTGGGATTACAGGCGTAAGCCACCACGCCTGGCCAGTTGCTTAATTCTAATGCATTTTCTGAAAGTTTACAAGCAAGTAAAATCCTAGAATATTATATCTTTAAGGAGGTTCCTGGAAAGACCCCTGACGACCATTCTGGAATACAGGTTTTGGATAACTTTAGGATCATATCATTTGGATTGGGTAAAAATTCCCAGAACTCTAATGAATAAATTGACTGGATTATAAAACTGCAAACCCAGCAGGACAAGAATTAATACCAAAGAAACACTCTGCCAGATTTTCATGCTAAATCAGCCAATACTGAAATGTGATTTGCAGTTCAAATGAACTCCATGGTCCAAGTCAAATTACCTATGATATCCCAATTATTAGATTGGGTTATTAAATTTATATCCTCTTAAATACCAGTTTGTTTCTCCAATTCAGGTACAATTACCTATGCACCTGAATAGGAGAAATAAAACGGGTATTTAAGAGGATATAAATTCAATGTTAAGCATGAGTTAATGGAGAGCCTAGATGGCCATCTGGTGCTTTCTGGTTAAAGCTTCCATTACTAAAAGCTATGCCTTTCCTGACTCATCATGGAATACAATGATCCAAATAGAAAATGTATATTTTGGCACGATGACTGTTCTAAACTGCTGAAATGTTTTATGACCAATGTTGGGTTTGTCAAACCTATAATCCTGGGAATACAATCAAAACGTCAGGTACATTTCTGCTACCTGATGGTAGCATTTTAACATTTCATGGGGGGTTTTCATTCAGTTGTCATTTTCAATGCATGTTTTCTGATTGTATAAAAGCTTTCCCATGCAAGAAGGGTGATGCTCTAACAGTTGCTAAAAAGTTATTAGGAAATATGTTTCTTTCATGTTGCATTACTGGAGAAATCTCCAGCAATAAAGGCACTTGTTTCACTGGCAAGTTGTAAAATAGTTAAATAAGGTATTGCAGATACAATAACATTAGGCAAAGCTAACTGAATTGACTAGATAGCCTGGTCAAAGGTAATGCAGACTGATGACAATGAGATCCACTTGCAGTGGAAAACATAAGTTGAACCCGTATGAAATAGTCATTGGAAGGCCTGTGCTCCTAATAAAAGAACCTCATGTATCTTCTGCTTCTAAATTCTGATATGAGTAAATGATGCAAGGCTTTAATGCATTATGCCTAAATGTATTTTCACCAGGTAAAGAAAGCTTTTCATGATCTACCCAATGAGGACAATTAAACCCCTAACAATCTAGAACCCAGAGATTGAGTCTTCTGGAAACAACATCAGAGAAAAGCTGCCCTTTCCACCCACACTGGAACAAAACTTCAGGACCTTTAAACTGGGGTCTATAATATCACAACTCAGAAGGGCCTTCCAGACTCTTGGAAATGGGCACCCAATGGAGGCTTTGAGGTAAAGCTTACTGAGGGGGTTTGTCCCCAGAAGCACATAGCATTCTAGACATGGACAGCTTTCCTAAGATCACAAATCAAGACTTCTCTGCTATCATGAGCCTCTTGCCTCTTTTAAGTTTTTCTTTGTTCATGCCCCTATGAACAATAGAACTGGAAAAAAGATCTTGTGTGCACCCATGGGGCATACTTTTATATGTCGAGGATTTCACAGCCAACCTGACACATGGGCAACCTTATACTTTGAGGTATAGAAAATGAAAAGCCAGGCGAACCACTGTGGCTCACGTCTGTAATCCCAGCACTTTGGGAGGCCAAGGTGGGTGGATTACGAAGTCAGGGGATCGAGACCATCCTGGCTAACACAGATGAAACCCTGTCTCTACTAAAAATACAAAAAAATTAACCAGATGTGACGGCAGGCACCTCTGGTCCCAGCTACTCTGGAGGCTAAGGCAGGAGAATGGTGTGAACTCGGGAGGTGGAGTTTGCAGTGAGCTGAGATCGTGCCACTGCACTCCAGCCTGGGCGACAGTGCCAGACTCCATCAAAAAAAAAAAAAAAAAGAAAGAAAAAAAAGAAAGAAAGAAAGAAAGAAAATGAAAAGCCAGTGTGGGTAAGGAATTTAAGGATGCATTTGTTGGTTCATCATCAGTCAGAAACAGAACATTGGTCCATTCCTGTTAACCTACATTCTAAGTTAACTAGAACATTGCCAGGAGGCCTTCACCCTTCAGGGTGGGAATCATTTGTTAGCTTCCTTTATCTGTGGTTTGGAATAAATGAGTCAATGAATAGAAATTTGTCCCTCCTAATAGGCTTTATATCAGATTCAACTGCAAATGCTGTGGATTTACAACAGACTTTTAAAAATTATCTTGCTAAGTTTATGCTAAATAATACATTGCTCTGGAATACTTACTGGTATAACACAGAATAATCTGTAGAGTTCCTGACACTTCTTATTGTACATGTATAAATATATGGGGTATTATAGAGATTTAGTTGTAGGGAATTAACAAGCTCCTTGTTTCAAACTAGTGGATTCTTTTTGTAGCTCATTCTTTGCTCTATTTGATTTTAGTTGGTTTAGTTTATGAAGGCCCTGGCTAAAAAGCATACTTCAAACTCTTAGTGTTATTTTCCTCATAGTAATAACAGTAGTCTCCCTGGCGCACTATATTTTCTCAAAAGTTTTAAATGTTTTCATGCAGCTTTCTGTAGAATATCAAATGGTCTCACTTCAGTTGGAATGACAAAAACTCAAAGAAATACATGACCACGAGGACACCATCACCTATGAATGACATACTGAGATCAGAGGCCAGAAACTCAAAATGATGGCAACTGAAAGTAGTGCCAAAACCTAGTTTGGTCGCACTCTCGCCTAAGTGAGAACCAAAAAGGTGGAGAACTTTTTTTTTTTTTCTTTGAGACGGAGTCTCGCTCTGTTGCTGGAGTGCAGTGGCGCGATCTCGGCTCACTGCAAGCTCCACCTCCTGGGTTCACGCCATTCTCTTGCCTCAGCCTCCCGAGTAGCTGGGACTACAGGTGCCTGCCACTATGCCCGGCTAACTTTTTTGTGTTTTCAGTAGAGACAGGGTTTCACCATGTTAGCCAGGACGGTCTTGATCTCCTGACCTTGTGACTCGCCCGCCAAGGCCTCTCAAAGTGCTGGGATTACAGGTGTGAGCCACCGCGCCCGCCCAGAGGTGGAGAACTTTTAAACAAAATTATTGGATGCCATTGTATTGGACTGAGCTTGTGCACTAGGCCACAACAGACCAGTCAAAACAAAAATGTCATCACTCATGCCAAATGCAACATAATCAAGCTGAAACTATGAGGCAGCAGACAGATCCCAAAGCAAACCAGTTGTTTTCCTTCTGAGAACAGGGGATTCCAGCATAATAAAGTAGTACCTTTTGCTCTAACCCTTACCAAAAAAACTAACCCAAAGTCCTTGTACCCATTACAAATTCCACTGTTCTGCTATGTTTCAGTGGGATTTGAAACCAAATAAGTACATTTACAATGATGGCAGAGAGACATGAATGCCTAAAGTTTTGGTCAGCCTCTAAAAGAAGGGAATTGTTCAATTAAGTTTGGCCTAAAGCTGCCTCCTTACATATTTTAAGTTCAGCCAAAAGGTTTCTCCATACGTAGTAAATGTAACCTAACTAGATATGTAAAGAGAATGAAACCTACTCTTGTACCAATTACCACATTTGGGCAAATCAAAGGCAGCCAACTGTTCAAACCATGTTTAGATAGGCAAATGCCCAGCTGTAAGCAATCCAGCTGTTTCTGTACCTCACTTCCATTTTCTGTATGTCACTTTCCTTTTTCTGTCCATAAATCTCTGACCATAAGGCAGCCCTGGAGTCTCTCTGAACCTATTTTGGTTCAGGGGCCTAATTTGAAAATTGCTCTTTGCTCAATTAAAATCTGTTAAATTTAATTTGTCTACAGTTCTGTTTGTTTTGTTTTCTTTTATTTTAACAGAGTACCATCCTGGTTAGGGCTGGGAGGACTCACTCATGCTCTTCAGACCTCCCAGTGGTTTGTGTGGACTAGTAAGCAGTTAAGACTCATCCTTGTGACTGTCCTTTAACCCAAGGAATTTGTGTCTCTTCTGACTGCAAAGTCTTTCAGAGTGAGCAGCAGCGCCCCCCTCCACACACACACATACACACACACACACACACACACACATTCCTTCTCTAAACTTCTTTTTTCAGTCAATTCCACATCTAAATACATCTTGCCTCTCAGTCACCTACATGCAAAAGCCCACCCAGAATATCATAAAATATTGCTAAAGGTGTTTGTTCCTTGAAAATCAGTTCACATGATTATGCTTTTATGAATATAGTAAGAATGACACAGAAAGCTTCTTGGTTCTGGGTGGCTAATTAGTATCTCAGAGACTTAGTTCTCAGGTAACATTCCCAGATACTAAATTATTAATGGATAGACTTCCCAGATACAAAGGCTGAATGCAAACCCCAAATGACTCTAGGAAAGCTCACAAGTTGTTCACTGTGGATTTGGCTTAATTAACTGTCTGAGAAAACAGATTTTACATTTGCTCAAACTACTTTGTGAGGAAAAAGTTCTGCAAGTAATATAATTTATGGCCCATACTAACTGTTCTGTCATCCACCACCTTCCTACAACCTCCCTGCTCTCTCGACCCAGCCATGCAGGACAGGCTATTCATGCCAGGAGCAAACTGGATGCTGAAAGAACAAAACTAAAAGTGAATAACCTGCAGTTAATGCAGATTAATGGCATAGAAATGAAGCACTTGAGATGCCAGTGAAATAGGAGTCCCCTGACCCTGCCCCCTTATGGGAGCGGGAGCACACAGATGAGCAGGAGCAGGTCCTGGGGCAAGCCCTTTGGGCTACAGCCCCATGATAGTGTCTAGCAGTGGGTACCTGTGACTCCCGAATCCCCGGTGGGCATGTTACAGTCCTCTTTTAGCTCTGCTGTCTGCAGACAACTTAAGTGTTAACCAGCTCAGTGCCCTCTTGGTACCTGGGTCCTTGTCTGGCATCCAGGAAGAATCAGGTCACATGGACAAACTGAATGATAGTAAACGTAGGAGAATTTTATTGCCGGATGGAGGTGGCTCGCAGCAGGATGGATGGGGAGCTGGAAAGGGAATGGAGTGGGAAGATGATCTTCCCCTGGAGTTTGGCCATCCCACGGCCAATCTCTCCAATCATCCCCAGCCAAACTCCTCTCCATGTTCAGGTGCTCCTCTTCTCTCCTCTGCCATGCCACTCTTCTGCTCCTCTGCTGTTGGGCTCATGGAACTTGGGGTTTATGGGTACAGGATGGGGGTGTGGTGGGCTAGAGTGGTCTTGGAAAAGGCAACATTTGGGCACAAAAACAAGAATGCCTCTTCCCATTCAGGGCTGTGGGTTTCCAGGCTTGAGGGTGGGGGCCTTTGCCAGGGAACCATCCTCTTCTAGCCAGTGTTTCCTTGCCTCCTGTCCATATCACTGAGACTGAATGAAGTCCAGAGTTTGTGTTGTAACACAGAAGGCCCACAGCCAGGGCGTGGGAGAACCATCGGAACAGCAGGACCACCCCACTCCCTGTGGTACCTTCTCTACCTCTCACCACAGCCCCTTCCTGGTGAGCATTAGAGTTATCAAAAGAGGGCCATGACTTTTCATACAGAAGGTTGCTGATTCATGTGGATTTAGACAGTGTCCCTGAATGGTTTCTCATTACAATAGCCATTTCCATGGCCTCTGCTCCATTTCCACCCCAACGAGGTCTACAATAAATAATGATACTAACTACCGAGAGTTAGCATCAGACTCCATAGGTTTAAGAGTAAAGTCCTCTACAAGACTGCCCTGATTTCAGATACCAGCCACAAGTTCTGGGGTTCCCTAGGCCATCCACATTTCTGACTGACTTGACTACAAATTCAGGAGTTCTAATAATCAACCTGCCTTAGGTTTGATAACTCACTAGAACAACTCTCAGAACTCAGAAAAGCACTGGACTTAGAGTTACAGCTTTGTCAGAAAAAATACACATAGGACAAGTTCTAGAAGAGTCCCGATGCAGATCTTTCATGCCCTCTCCCATGCATTCAGAGCATCACCTTCCATGTCAGTGCATTCACCAACCAGGAAGCTCCCCCAAACCTCCCGTGTCCAGAATTTTGATTGGTGTCTTATTACATAGGCACAACGAGATGGAGCAGGGACCCCTTCTAGGGCCTTGCCAGCTCCTTTCCCCATCCCAGACATGAAAATAAAGGAAAATCTTTTCCTTCAAGGGAAATTCCAGGCACCTAGCTAGTCTTGAGAAGTAAATGAGCAACCTGATAAGCAAGAAGGTAATAATAGCTTAAGACAATAGCCAAGAAGTTAGAGCCACAAGATGTTTGGCTCTCTATAAAAACTAACATTGTCCCTAGATTGTTTTTCAGAAACCCAGATCCCTACCAAATGGAAAATGCCATCTGCTGGCACATAGACCTCAGACAAGGAGGAACTGAGGACTGAAATCCCAAGTTTTTATGCAGAGTTTTGCTTCTTTAACCAATAATAAATCAGAGAATCTTTGAATCCACCTATGACCTTTGAAAGCCCCCATTTCAAGATATTCCACCTTTTCAGGCCAAACCAATATATAACTTGTATGCATGGATTTACAATTTTGCCTGTAACTTCTGTTTTCCTAAAATCTACCCCTCTCTTTAAAAACCTTTGCTTGTGTGCCATCAGAGAGGTCGGGTCTCAACCATGAGTTTCTTAATTCTCCTTGCATGGTGCCTTGAAAACAGATTCCTTCCTTTCTCTCGCTGCAATGGCTTGGTGTGAATGTGTGGACTTACTACACCAGGGTGAGTGGACTCAGGTTTGGTACAGTAACAACCATTGATTAAATCATTAGCTACATGATTGAGCTTAATCTCCAGCCCTCTTCCCCTTCTTACAGGTCTGGCTGGCCCAAAGTTCCCACTTTGGGGGTTTGTGGTTGGTCTTTCTCATGACCAGCCCCCATCCCGAAGCTAAAAACGCACCTTGAACTGTTTCAGTTAGCGTAACAAAGACATTCTCTCCTGGCGTGAACCCAGGAGGCGGAGCTTGCAGTGAGCTGAGATCCAGCCACTGCACTCCAGCCTGGGCGGCAGAGCGAGAGTCTCAAAAAAAAAAAAAAAAAAAAAAAGACATTCTCTCCTTAGGGAAATTCCAAGGGTTTTTGAATCACTGGGCCAGGAAGGAGAACAAAGAATGGATATATTTTTTATTATACCAAGACTTTATTTTTATCTACATTATAATAACTCTTGAACATATCATCTTTGATCCCCAGACCTGAATATTCATCTCCCTATTTGATCTCTATTTCATTGTCTCATAGTTTCTTCATATTCAGTATGAATAAAACTAAACTGATCTTCCTCTAACACAATTTATCAGTAGAGTTTAATCAGAGAAACAGAATCACTAGATGTAATAGGTAATGAGAGATTTATGGTAGGGACTTCACTTGAGGCAGTTGTGGGAACTGGTTAAATCAGGGGTTCCTGATCCCCGGCCCATGGACCAGTTGCACTCTGTGGCCTGTCAGGAACTGTGCCACACAGCAAGAGGTGAGCGATGGGCAAGCCAGCAAAGCTTTATCTGTATTTACAGCTACTCTCCATCGCTCATATTGCTGCCTGAGTTCTGCCTCCTGTCAGATCAGAAGTGGCATTAGATTCTCATAGGAACACAACCCCTATTGTGAACTGCACATGACCTAGGTTGTGTGCTCCTTATGAGAACCTAATGCCTGATGATCTGGCACTGTTTTTCATCACCCCCAGATGGGACCATCTAGTTGCAGGTAAACAAGCTTAGGGCTCCCACTGATTCTATAGTATGGTGAGTTGTATAATTATTTCATCATATATTACAA
>NW_012111364.1:10337533-10343481 GCF_000951035.1 Colobus angolensis palliatus
AATCTTCCAGCATAGAAAGAATATGGGTGCTGCTTCACTTCTGCCTCCAAAATCTCAAACAAAATGGCTCTTGTGGCCTCTACTAATTTGGAACTATTCAGGAAAGGGGATACTCAGAACTGTCTTTCCAACTTAGCTAAATTGATAGAGTATAAATTGTTAGCACTCAACCCAAAAAGACTAATTCCCCCTGCCATTCTTCCATGTTTCATTGAATGGTCCCATCTTCTACCTAGATTTTTTTTTTGAGACGGAGTCTCGCTCTGTCGCCTGGGCTGGAGTGCAGTGGCCGGATCTCAGCTCACTGCAAGCTCCGCCTCCCGGGTTTACGCCATTCTCCTGCCTCAGCCTCCCAGTAGCTGGGACTACAGGCGCCCGCCACCTCGCCCGGCTAGTTTTTTTGTATTTTTTAGTAGAGACGGGGTTTCACCGTGTTAGCCAGGATGGTCTCGATCTCCTGACCTCGTGATCCGCCCGTCTCGGCCTCCCAAAGTGCTGGGATTACAGGCTTGAGCCACCGCACCTGGCCTCTACCTAGATTTTTAAGTCATAAATATTGGGGAGTTATTCTCAGCTTCTCTCTCTCACATAATCTACATTGGATCAATCACAAATCTTTCTTTCTTATATCTTCTATAGTTGAGTCCCTTGATTCCCCCTACCACTATCTAGGTCCACATCGCTATCACTGAGAGTTTAATATCTGCCTTTTAGATGAATCCCCTTTAGCCTTTGCCAAAAAGATGAAGTCTAAAATCATTTCCAAAGCTTATAATGCTCTTTACCATATGGCTGTTTTCTACCTTGCTGCCTACCCTTCTCTAGCCACTCTGGATAGCTTTTAATACCTCATAAACTCCATGCTTCCTCTGCCCAGGACCTTGGTACATGTTTTGGCCTTCTGATGGGCCCTTCTTCTTACTCCTAGCATAGCTAATATCTCCCACTCCTCTCTGACAGACAAAAGAGATGAAATTATAAAGCATTTGCAAGTGAAAACATCAAAACATCTCCTCTTTGTTCAAGCAAGAATGTCCACCTTTGGGCCGGGCGCAGTGACTCACGCCTGTAATCCCAGCACTTTGGGAGGCCGAGGTGGGCGGATCATGAGGTCAGGAGATCAAGATCATCCTGGCTAACACATATAGTGGTTTGTGTCCCATGTTATTATGATATAATATGAAGATATAGAGATATAGAAGATATAGAGAAAAGTCAAGACAATTAAAGCACAGCTAAAGCCCAAACCCAGAAAAATGAAAATTTATGACATATAAATTAAATATAGAGAATTTTAATTTAGGACTTGATTATGACGATAGCTGTGTGAAGATATTGACTGAAAATGAGCCCTCACTGGTAAATTTAAGATGCGAAATTTAACAAATGAAATATTGCTTAGTGTCAAAGTACTGTTTACAGTTACTGAATTGAAGGACATTATTGTTGACTGGCAGGCACTATAGTCAGTACAAAAACCAGAATGATGAACTTGTATAATTAGAGCTGACAATATAGGTGTTAAACACTCCTAATTAGTTATATCACTGGACTGTAGCCTTTAGGATATTGTCATGAGAATTGTATGACGTCATTTTATTCTCAATGATCCCTGCTTATGCCAATTTTTTTAAATCAAGAAAGATAGGCAATGGTTTTCTCTTTCCTCTAGTTATCCTAATACTGGCTTTCCTTTTCTCATCCATATTTCCCCAGAATGTGAACCTTTTACTTAATACCTTTGTTCAACATGGATCCAAAACCACCATAATGTATTTTTCCATAATATTGCCCCCAAACCAACCACAATTAATAGCTGCAAAGTGTTAGTCACAACTAAATCAGTGTTTTGGGTATTACTGCTCAGTCTGTGAAAGGCCTTAACAAGCAGATTGTGGAGGAATCTTGACTGACAGGCTACACTTCTGCTGAGATGCACTTTGGCAAATTGTAAATATTTGTTCGATTACACGAAGAGGCTAAAATCGGGCCCATCTTTGTTAATATTGTTACTTGATTTTAAGTTTTACACTACCTTTTCTGGGGCTTTCAAATTCCTCGGGAAGTACTATAATATATCCTATCAATTTATCAAACTGTTTATTGACCACCTACTCAAGGCAGTGTTGGTTACATCTGTGTGGAGTAAATCACTAAACTCCCCCTCCCCGCTCCCTCCCCAACTCCCACGACCCCTTTCTGGCTTCATTTTATCATCTCTGCTCTCTGGCAGTTCACTTCAGTCCTGCAATCTGCCCTAGCCTGGAGAAGACTCCAAAGGGAGAGAAAATTAGCCTCCAGAACTCCTCCATCAGAATTGTCGGAGTACTGCAGGGCTGGAATAAAGAATGCTGTGTTCTGCACTGTTGCGGCGTGAGCTGCCCGTGGAAGAAGAGGGAAACTGTGTCACTCTCAGGGTGGCTGTGGACTTCATGTGGCATTCACCCTGGACTCCTAGCTCTAGGTACCCAGGACTGCTGCTCCAAGGCAGAGGCAGTGCTGACAATAGAAGTTACTACTTTGGGGTCCCTCGCTATGTGCCAGACACTTTGCTAGGCAATTCATATACTTTGTCACATTTAATAGCACTAGCAACCCTATGAGAGATACTATTATTATGTCTACTTTACAAATGCAACTATGACAGAGAGAGTCTAAGTAATTTCCCTAAGATATCAAGGGAGTGGTGCTCAAAGCCAAGTCTCTTAAACTCCCAAGACTCTGCTTTTAATCACTCACTATACCATATTGAGGGCCCATATAGTGATAAAAATAGAAGTGAAAATAAGTTCCCACAGTGTGAAGTCATTCATCACTTCAACATGTTTTGAGCATGTACTCTGTGCCCCTTTGTAAGGCCAGCCCCTTTCCTGCACTTAGTTCCCACCTCCAAGCACATCACTCCAGCAATTCTCTCTTCTTTCTTTTGCATCGTCATTTCCCTTTCTAGTAGATTGTTCCCATCATCAAACAAATACACTGTTATTTCTCCCATCTCAAAGCAATCATTTCTAGATTCTACATCCTCCTCCTCCTCCTACCACCCCATTTCTCTCTTCCCCTTTAGAGCAAAACTCATCGAATGAATCATGCATTCTCACCGGCATTCAGAAATTCCAGTAGCTTTGTCTTCCTTCTATATATTCTCCATCGGAATCGGAGGTTTAAAATTATGGAGACATCTTCCTCACCTTTTACCGTAGGCCATTTCTTTTAGCAGATTAAACATTAGATTGTATTTTTCATTTCAAGTGTGGCTTTTTTTATTATTATTATTAGGTAAGAACTTAGCAATAAAGAGATACACATTCAGCCTTGGAAGGGATGGTAGAATTATTTTAATGCTCTGCTGTTTTGCCAACATTGCATAACACCAGAGTTGGAAAGGTGGAGCAATCAATAGAAACCCATTGCCACAACTCAGAGAAAGCATTTAAAGACGGTTCCCTCCTAGGCTGGGCGCAGTGGCTCACGCCTGTAATCCCAGCACTTTGGGAGGCTGAGGCAGGCAGATCACCTGAGGTCAGGAGTTCGTGACCAGCCTGGCCAACATGGTGAAACCCCATCTCTACTAAAAATACAAAAATTAGCCAGATGTGGTGGTGAGTGCCTGTAATCCCAGCTACTTTGGAGGCTGAGGCAGGAGAATTGCTTGAACCCAGGAGGTGGAGGTTGCAGTGAGCCAAGATTGCACCACTGCACTCCAGCCTCGGCAACAGAGTGAGACTCTATCTAAAAAAAAAAAAGAAGAAAGTTCCTCCCTAGTGACATCATGAAGTATTCTTTTCTTTTCTTTCTTTATCTTTTTATTCTTTTTTTTTTTTTTTTTTTTTGAGACAGAGTCTTGCTCTGTCACCCAGGCTGGAGTGCAGTGGCGCAATCTCAGCTCACTGCAAGCTCTGCCTCCCAAGTTCACGCCATTCTCCTGCTTCAGCCTCCCCAGCAGCTGAGACTACAGGCGCCCGCCACCACGCCTGGCTAATTGTTTTGTATTTTTAGTAGAAATGGGGTTTCACCGTGTTAGCTAGGATGGTCTCGATCTCCTGACCTCGTGATCCCCCTGCCTCAGCCTCCCAAAGTGCTGGGATTACAGGCATGAGCCACCATGCCCGCCGTATTCTTTTTTTTTCTACCGATAATCTATTTGATGAAATATTTTGTTATACATTTATATATAAATCATTTTCTATAAATAAAATTATGTTTTGAGCATAGCTTGCTTGCTGTGTAAAAAAGATGAAACAGAATAAGCAAACTGAACATAGAGGAATAAAAGAGAGCATTGTGGAAATTATTGGGAATCCCTTTGTAATCCAGAGATTGCTTTTGTAATGAAGAACATTCATCTTTTTTGTAGTTCTAAATGTTCAGGTATCAGGTGTGCTTTACCAAGCATACCTGCATAGCAAGAACACCATTATCAGTTATTTTGTATTTTATCATACTCCTTTTGTATTACATAGTTCATTTTAAATTCTATAATGAGCATGTACTTGGGCCTCTCTCTGTCAAATGAATTTTTAAAGCAGTTTTAAATGACTCATGAAAGATAATGCTTGGAAAGCAACATCATAAGGTAATTCTGATATGATTATTTACATAAACTTGAGTCCCAGCTATTTAAGCAGTGTTCTCAAAAAAGAGGTTATGGCCTATTGAGAACAAGCTCTCTAAAAGAGACTCACTGTGAAGTTTTATATAAATGAAACTGTTGTGGGAAGAGAGGAAGAAAGAAAGAGAAGGAATGAAATGAGGTAGAATGGGAGATAGAAATAAAGAAGAAAAGAAAAGAGGGAGGGAGTGAGGGAAAGAGAGTAAGCAAGCTCTTTTTTAGAATAACTGACTTGTCATTATTGAGTACAGGAATGCCATATGCGTAGGGGGAAAAAAGATCTGGAACCAAAGTGCTGAAAACACAACTATTTAAAAAATAAGTAACTACTTTTTCGACAATTAACAAGATATTAAGTACTATTCTTAGCATTGGGTATGAAGAAGTTGTATTTAGCTAATTATACATAGATTTTTAAATCCTTGCGAAATAGACTGATGAGATTCATTTTCAAAACATCTACAAATCAATAGAAAGAAAACATACAGCCCAATTTTAAAAATGGGCAAAAGGCTTAAACAGCCACTTCACAAAAATGGAAATCCAAATAGCTAATAAACAGTAGTACACAACACTCCTATGAGGAAGCTGCGAATTAAAACCACCATAAAGAATCAAGCACAATCACCAGAATAAAAAAGAATGAGAGCACCACTATGTACCACCTGGAATCGTCATACACTGCTGGTAGGAGTGTAACTTAGTACAACTAGTTTTGAAGAAAGTTTGGCATTATCTACTGAAGCTGAACATATGCATATCCTATGGCCCAGCAATTCTACTCCTCTGTATATACCCAACAAAATACATATTTATAGGCACCAAAAGACACGTACAGGAATGCTCACAGTACATCATAGTCAAACACTAGAAACAACTCAAATGTCCATCAGAAGCAGAACAAATAAACCATGGTATATTTAAGCAACAAGAACAAATAAATCATTGATATACGCAATAATATGGATGAATTGAAGAAGCAAATGCCAAAGCACAAGAAACCAAGAAATATTAAATATGTATGATTCCGTTTACATAAAGTTCAAAAACAAGAAAAACTAATTTATAGTGAGAGCGGTAGGGTGCTGGTTACCTTTGAGGAATGACGGTGTAAATAAATGAGAAGGGTATATAAGGAGGCTTTCGGGTGCTGGTAATTATCTATTTTTTGATCTGGATGCTAGTTACATGGGTGTATTCCCATCATGAAAGTTCATCAAGTGTGAAGTTATACCTTGAGCAGTTTTCCATGTGTATGTTTTAATAGAAAGGGTAGGGGAAGAAGGCTGGGTGCGGTGGCACATGCCTGTAATCCCAGCACTTTGGGAGGCTGAGG
>NW_012111364.1:10349092-10360501 GCF_000951035.1 Colobus angolensis palliatus
TGGGGAGGGGGGAGGGGGGAAAGATTGCATTGGGAGTTATACCTGATGTAAATGACCAGTTGATGGGTACTGACAAGTTGACGGGTACAGCACACCAACATGGCACAAGTATACATATGTAACAAAACTGCACGTTGTGCACATGTACCCTAGAACTTAAAGTATAATAATAAAAAAAAAAAGGTGTAGAGGAAGAAAAGAAATGAAAGAAATGTCTTTTTCAACCCTCATAGAGTCCGTTGGAACAGAATTCTATAATAGACAAATTAATGAGAGAAAAACAAATAGAAGTTTATTAACGTATACATACATGGGAGACACCCAGGGAATGACTTATCAAAGTAGTGGCTTTGAATTTCACAGCTTATATAACATCTTCAACAAAGAATAGTGAATTTTTAGAGAAGTAACAAGACAAAAATGACTTTGAGTCTCTAGGTTGTGACAACTCCGAGGAAGGTAAACAAATGGCGGATAAAGGATGGTTAGTAAACCTTGTTAACGTAGATTCCTCTGGTGCCATCTCCAGGCCAATAAGAGTCCAAAGTTGTGTTCAGTGTTAACTTCTGTTCTCCCGCTTTTCAGCAACTGAAGGTCAGAAAGCTTTCCTGAATCTGTTTCCTCGTAAATGCCTTCAGCTCAATAATTCTTCATATTTTTGGGTGGAATACTCTGGTATCTCATATACGTTAATTTAAAAATGGATAGTAATGGTGAGACAACTAACTGCATGTGTCTGTCAAACTGCATGTTTGGTTCACACTTGGTACATATCTTCCATAACCCTGATGTTAGACAAAGTCCACCGTCATCCTTCCTTCTCTTTTTCAAAGATTTTATTTTATTTCATTTTGCCATTTCCTGGACAGTTGTTGGCAATGTTCTGTGCCCTCCTCTCCTGGCTCTTCCATGGCACCCCTCCCCATGGAAGGCTACACTCCCTGCCCCATTGGCAGCAGGTTTGGCCATCCTCAGAACTCGTATCATCCTTACCACATGTCCTTTAGGAAAGAAATCCTCACTAGACCTTCAATCCCAGCCCTGCCACTTTGGACTGGTGTGATCTCAGACAAGAAATTTAAACTAAGACCTCAGTTTCCTCATCTGTAAAGCAAGATTAAAACTGCAAAGCTTTGTTATGACAATAACATGACTTAATTCAGGTCAGAACAGGGCAACCTCTGGCTTATAGTGAGCACTCAGTAAATGCAAGTTGATGTTACTAGTGGCACAGTGGTCGGGCTGGATTATGCAGGGCTATACCTGGGAAAGAATCTGGGTTTTATTTAGAGTATATCGCAAGAACTGTGGGAATAAGCCCAGGGCAAGAGGCCCACACGAGAAAGAAAGCAAATGTGATGACTGTTAACTCATTCTCACCTTGAATTTAGAACTCAGGAAACAGGGAGTAACTTGGATGCTTTGAAAGGTAAGGGTTTTGAATGGCCTTCACTGATGCAATCTATTCCCCCCAAACTCCTTGCTAAAGTCAGGAAATATAGTTTGGGTCCTACCTGGGATGCTACCAAATAAATATCTGGCTTAGTAAGCTCCTTCATCCTCATCCTCTTTTGTCAGATTTGAACGTTACCTTTCTAGTGATGTCCCTTAGCAGAAAAAAAAAATGTCCCTAGAAGAGGTGACTGTATGGAAAAAGGAGAAGAGGCAAGGAGAAGCACTGGATATCAAGAGTGGAGACCAGGTCATTGGGAAGAAAGTAGAAAGCGTTAAAGATGATATAAGACTTTCACACATGAAAACCTTGCCTTTCAAAGAAGTTATTAACATAGTACACAGTGTATAATATAGTGCTGAGAACTCAAAATATGCTTAATAAATACTTGCTAATCAAATCTTCACACAGATATCATAATTTTCAAATATGTAAACATGGATTTTCAAGGACTCATGATGGGAGACATGGTGAATTTAGGACTAACCCAGCTTCGAGGAGCATAAATCCATTTCAAGTTTCAAGATTAACAGAACAGTATTGCTCTTTTTTTTTGCCATGTAAAACATCTTATTTTTCAAATGGTTAACAATTTTATCTTCAATATAGTAATATTTGAAATTTTTGAAAACTATAGAATTGGGAAACACTGTACATTTTGAGTACATTTGGGTCAAACACTGATTTAGATATTCTACACATTATTTTATCATTATAATATCTCAGTAAGCAGAGGTACTCACACAAACCCATTTTTAAATTTTCAGGAATTTTCTGAGCCAGTTCTCTTACTAAGTTGAAATCAGCCATGGTGGGAATACTTGCACCTCAAAAGCTGGCAAACCCCACAAACCAGCACTCCGTCCCGAGAGCCAGGTGTTGTGCATTTACCATCACACTATTGCAAGGCAGTATTATTATCCTCATCTTACAAATGAGGAAACTCAGGCGCAGACAAGTTACTATCCTCTCCAAAGTTATCCATTTACTACTACAAAGTCAGGTTTGGAGCTAGGCCTTCCACTTCAAATCCCATGCTGTATTCTTTAAGTATTGCTTCATAATTTGAAATCATCACTAGTGATCCACTTTGTTAGAGGTGTAATTTGAATTTAATTGGAAAGTCTAACTTGCAATTCAAAGAATCATTTTCTTAATTTGTTACTACTTTAATATTTAAAAATATATAAGGACCCTTCAAATGGCACAGCTGAGGAAAACTTGCTTAATTATGTTTTCATTAATTTTGCTAAGCCAATCTCATGCCAATGGCTGTGTAATTTGATCCCAGAAGCAAAATCATTTGGAATGCAGGACATGTTCAGAAAAAGATGGCTACTATCACATGAGAACAAAAGAGTCCCGTACTAATAATCACACTGTTTTATTCAACATCCAGAGACCAGTAACCTTGAAGTGGTGACCTATTCCCATGGAGAATACCTGTTGAGGTCAAAGCTATGGTAACAGTGAGGCCAAATCCCAATGTTCAAGAAATGAAGTTAAATCCTAGGACAGTGAGTTCTCAACCTAGACTGCACATTATATGGTCCCTCACATTACCCCAAGACCATTTAATCAGAATCTCTGGCTATGGAACCTGAGAATTTGTATATTTTACCAATCACTTGGGTGATTGTTCACTTAAGACTAACTTTCATCATAGGTCTTGCTTTCTTTCTCTTCCACATTGTCATAATACCATGTGTAAACAGCTGGGTCTCTCTCCCCATCAGCTTAGGTATAGAATATCCAGTGGGCTCTGCCCTACATTCCAGGCACCTTCTAACTATGCATTCTGCACTCTAGCACTCCCTTCCAGCAGACCACATCTTTGTCCAAAGAACTCAGAACTGAAGAATCCTCAGCTTACCTTCCTTCCACCTCTAGAATAAGCAGATTGAAATTCTGATTAAAATCTCAGTATCATTCCCTTCAGGTGAATTACTTAGCTTTATACTCCTCATTTTCTCATTCCTTCATTTCTTTGTTCCATCCATCAGTGGAAAGAGTACATCTTTTAAGTCAGTTAGAGTTTCCAGTCCTGCATTCATTTCTGACTGTGCCCTTTAATAGCTGTGTGACAATAGACAAGTGCTTGATATTTCCAAGCCTCCATTTCCTTCCTTGCAGTATGTGGATAACAATGCCTAATTTGTAGTAGACTTCAAAAATCTAAATATGATATTATATACAAAGTACCTAGCATAGTGAAGTGATTATGTTATCAACTGATTGTTTAAACAGGTATTATGAATACGGCCCTTGTGCACAGCATTATATGATGGACTGTAAAGAAACAAAATGATGAATAAGTTAAGAACCTGCACTCATAAAATCTAGAGTCTAATAAGGAAGACAAGATGAACCTCTGAATTACTGTAAGATAGGAAGTACACACATCCATAGACAAGAGACAGGGGGACAGATTAGGGCTTTTAATAGAGAATGGGATGAAAAAGGAAAAAAAAATTACTTAATCCTCTAGGTCTGCAGATGATGAACCCCCAGCGCTAAGATTATTCAGGAAAAATTTCCTTCCCACTTTAAATATTATCTCTCTGCACTGGCTGGAAACATTCCCCAGAAGTCAGCAGTTCTGTCCAACAAGTATTTATTGGCCATTGGTCTTTTCAGTCTTCTCAGGGAAGGCTACTATAACCTTTATGCCTTAGGAGAATCTACTCACTGCTTCTTTTCGGAGGACTCATTTCCAAATCTAGCTTCTAGCTAATGGTATTCTTTTTTGTTTGTTTGTTTGTTTTTGTTTGTTTGTTTTTTGAGACGGAGTCTCTGGCTGTCTCCCCTGGAGTGCAGTGGCACGATCTCGGCTCACTGCAAACTCCGCCTCCTGGGTTCACACCATTCTCCTGCCTCAGCCTCCCAAGTAGCTGGGACTACAGGCGCCTGCCACCACACCCAGCTAATTTTTTGTATTTTGAGTAGAGACGAGGCTTCACTGTGTTAGCCAGGATGGTCTCAATCTCCTAACCTTGTGATCCGCCCGCCTGAGCCTCCCAAAGTGCTGGGATTACAGGCGTGAGCCAAAGACTCTCTCTCTCTCCTTTTCAGACATAAAAATGCAAGTCATGCTTTAAAATCCTATCCTATTCATCACTTCCTTGAAGTTTTCCCTGATAGATCTCTGGCCTAAAATAGCCATTATTTTGCACATGACTATAAGCTCCAATTATAGTGTTTCTCAAAATTTTCAGAAATCAGACTACTGAATCTGAATCTCTGGTGATAGAGAGCTAGGAATCTTCATTGTATATAGAGGTTAGATAATTTATATGTACATTAATGTTTAAGAACTTGCCACCAGTCTATTTTGCTTCATTTGTATGTTGCTGCCTCAACAAGAATGCACATTTTCACACCATGAAAACAGGTGGTCTTTTGTAACAACAGTCTCTTTCCACCACCATCAGCAGCAGCAGCATCTATCACTGTGCTAATTGTATAGTAACAGAAGGACCTTGTATGTGCAGCCTTATGCATTATGTTGCCCATAGGCAACTGAAGGAACCTCTGGGACCTTACTTGGAGACCAATGTGAGGGCAAAATTTCTGCAGTGTTAGAAATGATTTATGGGATAAAAATGTCAACCAAATATAATTAAAATAAGTAACATTTTAAAATTATGACATTCTCCTTTGATTCTAATAATTCTCTGAGATAAATTTATGAACGAAATGGATGTAAGATTTGTTTCAACAAGTATCTTGGTCTTGTAATTTCTCAGAGCTTATACCATTTAGGCCTATTGCTACCTTAGAGTTTTGACTTGTAGCTGCCTTAACCTATTGGATTACTTTTTTTCTCCAGGAAGGAGTTTCATTAAACAACTTTTGGTATATCTATTTATCCTGTGGGAACAGATGCTATAAGTCTAATATTTTTTAACTCAACTTTGCTAGAAAATATGACTACGGTACAAGGAACTTTAATGAAGACACTTTTGAAAGAATGAGGAACTTGAAACATAGGGCTTTTAGAAGAAGCATAAGGCAGTTATTGTGTCTTGTAAGATAAGGAGAAGGTTAGAAATATGTACAGACCAATTGCCATAAACATTAAGTAAATTTCAAGTTTCTGTCTTAGACTGCTCAGAAAGCCAAAGTGCGTATCTGCAATATTGAAAGTTTTGTTTTAATATTTCCAAAGATTATCAACTTACAACCTTGAGACTAAGAACACTTATAAGAAACATTGGTTAAGACATTATTGTAAAAAATGTGTTTACTTAAAATTAATGTACTCACTAACTTTATCAAGATTACCTATAACTAAGACATTGGAGATCTATCTCTAGCTAGCACAATACTAAAATGAGGCATAGATTCCCTTAAAATTAGGAACATAACTAAGGCATTCCTTTCTACAAATGAACAAAAACAAAAACAATAACTTTAAAATCTAGTGCGTAAACTCTATTTTACATTTCAAACTCCTAGCCAGAAGATATATGCTCCTATAAAATTCCAGCCAGATTGGATACAGTGTTTAGAAAGAATGGGTACAGTGTTTAGAAAGAAGAAAAATAAATTAATTATAGACCTTTGTTTCTAGCAACAAAATATACTAGAGATCACTATGCACTCTGGCTATAAAACACCCAAAAATGCAAGAAAAAAAAACCGGATAAATGGATAAAATATTCTTTTAAGTCAATGAAGGAGTTGGGAGACAGTAAAAACAGATCCCCTGAAGGTAGGAACTATGCAGGAAGGGCAATGAGCTCTTAAAGCATCGTACATCACCTGCCTTCTAACAGCACAGGGACTATGAGGAGCATGGGGATGAGGGTGGTGCTAGGGACTAGACCTTGAACCCACATGGTACATTGGTGGAGTGTTGGACCAAAAGCCACATCACAAGAGTCTAGGAATCAAGAAAGGCTATATTGAGGAAACTGCTCAGCAGAGGCAAATAGCAGGAAAGGAAAATCTAAAATCTGGAGGAACACAGGGTTCAGAACTGGAGTACACAAATAATTCCTAAAAAGAAAAACACAACTCAGTATAAACATGAACATGACATGGTCAGTTCACAGAAGAGAAAACACACTGACAGTAAATGCAGGGAAAATGTTCTTAACCTTATTTGTAATTAGAGAAGTGTGATTTGGGAGTACTTTATTTAAACAAAAAGACTTTGTTAATGTGTGCATAAATGTATGTGTGATGGTTCCACCACTGGGTTCTCAGAACCCTGGAAGCCAGTTCCCTAGCACCCATGCAGAAGATTGGATGAGATTTATGTAGGGAAACTGATTAGCTGAGAGTAAAGACCTAAACATATTGACATCAAGTGTTCTTTCCAGATGGCTCAATGAAATCACCCAATAGGTAAGACCACAGTCAATAGAGCCCTACCTGTGCATTCAGAGCTACCAATAAGCTATTTAGTCTCCTGTTCTTCGTAATGAGCAAACAGCTAAAATTATCAAGCATCTAAAGAAAATTCCCAACACAGAAGATAGAGACCACAAATAACACATAATAATAAAAATAATCCCAGCATTTTGGGAGGCCAAAACGGGAGGTTGCTTGAAGCCAGTAATTTGAGGCAAGGCTAGGAAACATAGTGAGACCCCACCTCTACAAAAAGTTAAAAATTAGCCAGGCACAGTGACATGTATCTGTAGTCTTAGCTACTCAGAAGGCTGAGGCAGGAGGATCTTTGAGCCCAGGAGTTTAAGGTTACAGTGAGCTATGATCATGCCACTGCACTCCAGGCTGGGTGACAGAGTGAGACCCTGTCTCTAAATAATAATAACAACATTAAAATAAACCAATTTGGAGGAAACAAACACTAGTCAGGGAGACGAAAACCTCTTATCTTCAAATGAACAAGAAAAGATTTTGAAATATTTGAAAAGGTTTTATTTCAATATTTTTTTTTAATGGAACTATCAGTTCAGCCTGAATCAGCTCAGGGAATGTCGAAAGACAGTTCACCGTGAGTTGCTCACATTTCTGCACATATTGCCAGCAAGGTACTTACTGTTCTTTGTTCCAGACTATTTAAGGATGTTTCCAAAGCAAACAGTCTTGGAATATAGAGATAGTGTTCTCCTCTGGAGCAAAGGGCAGGCATGCTTACTGCACATTATTAAAGATTTGGGTTCCCTACCTCAAAGTTTCTCTCCTGCAACACAACCTACTACACGTGCAGGTGTCATCTGGTCCTCTTTGCATTACTTTGTGGAAATTGGATCTTGTAAACCAGCAAAAATAATGCTGATACTCTGTTTACTGCTATGATTTGAGTAATCAACTATCTCTGAAGATGTATTTCCTCAGTCTCTGACCCAGGAGTCTCATGTGTTCTGTCAGCATACATAAAATTGTATATGGCTGACTTATTAGCCTGCAAGTAGAGTGGAGTCTCAGAGCCTTCACAGTTCTTGACAAGGAATTCATTTCTTATGTTTTGATCTTCCCCTGAAAGCCAAAATTGGTGCATGCTGAGTTTAGAAGCAGGACTTACAGAGTAGCTTTCAGGTTGTTTTAGTTTACAAAACCAGTAGCAAGTTCAAATCCAGCTGGGAAGGGAAAGGGAGCTATTGACTATTAGATAAGAGCTCTCAGGAAATGAGAGCTGTGGTTTATTAATGGCCTAGCTTCAGCTTTTCTGAGAGTTTGCAGGAGCCATTCATAAATTAGTGGGCAAAGTCATAAATGAGTTCTAGGGAACATAGGGCTTACTGCTCCTGGGCATCCAGCTGCAGAGTGGGGGAATTTTATATATCATTCTGTATTTGGTACATTTTGCAAAAGGAAAATCATTTTTCCGTTTGTTTGTTTGTTTTGAGATACAGTCTTGCTCTGTCGCCCAGGCTGGAGTACAGTGGCTCAATCTCAGCTCACTGCAACCTCCACCACCAAGTTCAAGCGATTTTCCTGCCTCAGCCTCCCAAGTAGCTGCAATTACAGGTGCCTGCCACCACGCAGGGCTAATTTTTGTATTATTACTAGAGACGAGGTTTCACCGTGTTGGCCAGGCTGGTCTCAAACCCCTGATCTCAAGTAATTCTCCCGTCTTGGCCTCCCAAAGTGCTGGGATTACAGGGGTGAGCCACCATGCCTGGCCCGGAAAATCATTTTAAAGTTACTGGATTCACGATAAAGCCTACTGCAGTTCCATTGCTGTCAGCTTTCCCATCCGAGAGCAATCTGGCAAATTGACAGCTACATGGTGTCCCTGACCCAATTGTCTGGTTCTTAAATAAACACTCCAATTCCAGGCCAGGTACGGTGGCTCACGTCTGTAGTTCCAGCACTTTGGGAGGCCAAGGTGGGCAGATCCCCTGAGGTCAGGAGTATGAGACCAGCCTGGCTAACATGGTGAAACCCCATCTCTACAAAAAATACAAAAATTAGCCAGGCGTGGTGATGCATGCCTGAAATCTGAACTACTCAAGAGGCTGAGGCAGGAGAACCACTTGAACCCAGGAGGTGAAGGTTGTAGTGAGCCGAGATCACATCACTGCACTCCAGCCTGGGTGACAGAGAAAGACTCACTCAAAAAAAAAAAAAGAAAAAAAAAAAAACACAAAACGCACACAACACTCCAATTCCAGAAATAAAGAGTGAGGTTCATGAGTATGTAAGAAGGTATGTGTTATAGGTAACAAACTAATACTGTCCTTAAATTCTAGAAAATCATAAAATTGTAATAATATCTCTTCTTCTGACCCAGCCCCTAGAAACTGAGTAACATTTGGCAAAATTAAGAGTTTAATGAAATAATACCTCTAGAAAATCATTTAAATTGGCCTGTTGAGTGATTTAAAATTTATTTTCCAGACCTCACTCATTACACATTAACCAGATTAATTTACACCAAAATAATATAGTTTGGGATAAAAGAGAAGATGAAAATGAAGGTATTGGAGTAAGATATAAAGGAAAAAAATTAAAGCTAAAGAGAGAGCAATGAAACCCTCTAAACTGATGAGTTATCAGAAAAGAGTATACCTGGGTAGAAGACAGTTTTAACAAGTTTTCTATACTTAGTGCTTTAAATTTGAGGTTATAACTTTTAATTATTCAAAATATTTACCATTGGAATTTGTCTTCGCACAAAGAAAAATATTTTTTAAACCAAATCAAAGTAAGAGATTATTTCAAAACTTTTTCTCATTTAGGCATTATCTATCATAAAGATATATTTAGAGAATTTTAAAAACTTTTTCCTCAGCAATATTATAAAATAATATTCTTTCCTTTACATAATAATAGTCCCTTCTAAATATATATTAAGCCTATTGAATAAGTATATTATTCTACATTTATAACTGTTTTACACAAACGTGATTCACTAATATTACGCTATAAATTGTATTCTGTAATTCTGAGGAAAAAATATTAAGGCTGATTTTTGTGCCATCATTTCATTTTAATAGTTTCTTGATGCAAACTTTTTAATATGACTCCAAGACATAATTAAGTTAGTTTCTGCCAATTTAGTAGGAGATAAGCTATGTTGTATTACTCCAACAAAGCATCCTGGGAAAAGTCATTCATTTATTGATTCAACACACATTGATTCACTGTAGCTGTAAAGCACTGTGTTAAATTCCATAGGGAAACACTGATGACTGGAAAATGAGGCTGGCATCAAACTCACTGTCTAGTAGAATGAAATGTTCACAAATGGCAAAAATGTAGTGAGCATCATTAGAGCAATACAGATAAAGGATAATTAGCTCTGTGAGGATAGAGATCACTTATATCCCACTTTCTGTTGCATCTTCTGCACCAGGAACATGCTCTGGTACTTTGTGTTTCCTGAAGAATAAAGAAAGAGGAGGCAATTGACCGAGGCTTGAAAGATGTAAGGATATAGACAAAAGACTCTGAAAAAACACATTTGTAAAAATCAAAGTTACACTTCTACGTCTTATTTCATTAATTCAGTTCTTTTCCAGCTTGTGAAGAATGGCAGAGTGTGGTTCCAAACCTCCCTCTCTACATTGTCCTGTCACTGCAATCCAGAAAATCATCAATAGGACTAAGGGCATTGCAAGCCCAGGAGGTATCACGGTTGCTCAATCCAATGAGTGTTGCATCTTTCAAAGGAGTCACTTTGAAATACACTAAATAATATCATTATTCAGTATACACTTGAAACTTTTATATATAAAACACTTTCAGAACCTGCATCAGTTGCTTTTAAACATTGTCAACATCCTCAGTATTCACAAAGGATCAGAAATCAGAATGGCCTTAGATCCCTTAAGAAGAAAAAAGAAAAAAAAATCAAAACAAAAAGACAGTTGAGCAAAGTCTGCAAAATTCTGAAGGAACTGGGTTATGGGACACAGTATAGTGTGACTACGACAAATGTAAGCCCCTTTTCTAAGTATAAATTCCAACTCAAGAGTTTTTACTTCAGCCTTTGGTAAAAATGCACCCTACCCTATTGTTGCTTCTTTTAAAAAACAAATTTGTTATCAAATATTTAAGACACATAAAAAGATATAAAGATTTATAATCATGAACACCTAGATGCCCATCATTCAGGTTAAGAATTAAAATACTATGATAGCTTAAGCTTGTCACATTCCCCTTTTTCCTTCCTGAGTGGGCAGCGATCATCCCAAATTAGATACTTCTTATTACTGTGTATTTCTTGGTTTTTGTTTGTTTGTTTGTTTGTTTGTTTGTTTTGAGATGGAGTCTTGCTTGTTGCCCAGGCTGGAGTACAGTGGAACAATCTCCGCTCACTGCAAGTTCTGCCACCCGGGTTCACGCCATTCTCCTGCCTCAGCCTCCTGAGCAGCTGGGATTACAGGCACCCACCACCACGCCTGGCTAATTTTTTTGTATTTTTAGTGGAGATGGGTTTCACTGTTTGAGCCGGGATGGTCTCAATCTCCTGACCTCGTGATCTGCCCGCTTCGGCCTCCCAAAGTGCTGGGATTACAGGCGTGAGCCACCGCGGG
>NW_012111364.1:10360911-10388509 GCF_000951035.1 Colobus angolensis palliatus
GTTCAAGTGATTCTCATGTCTCAGCTACCTTAGTAGCTGGGATTACAGGCATGCACAGCCATGCCCAGCTAACTTTTGTACTTTTACTGGAGACGGGGTTTCTCCATGTTGGCCAGGCTGGTCTTGAACTCCTAACCTCAAGTGATCTGCCTGCCTCAGCCTCCCAAAATACTGATTACAGGCGTGAGCCACTGTGCTCAGCCTGTAATGTGTTTTTTGTGCAACATTATGTTAATGTTGTTAATAACATTAATATGTTAATATGTTAATAATAAACATAGTTCTGGTTCATTGACGGACTTAACAGTTTGCCTCCTTTTTTTCCTGTTAGGTTGGTGCAAAAATAATTGCGGCTTTTACCATTACTTTCAGTGGCAAAAGCCGCAGTTACTTTCGCACCAACCTAATGCTATGACCAGTACGACCCTGAAGATTTTTGTTCATGTACCTTTGAGTTTATGAGTGAGCTTTTCTTTAAGTTGTGTACATGCCAGGAGATTTTCAGGCTTTTATGGATAATAGGCATTATCAGTTCACCATCTATTACCAAATTGCTTTCTACAGTGGTTGAATTGATTTGTATACTCTCACAAGAAGTGTATAAAATTACAGTTGCTTCACATCATCCTTTATACTTTTTTTTTTTTTTTTTTTTGAGGCAGAGTCTCGCTCTGTCGCCCGGACTGGAGTGCAGTGGCCAGATCTCAGCTCACTGCAAGCTCTGCCTCCCGGGTTTACGCCATTCTCCTGCCTCAGCCTCCCGAGTAGCTGGGACTACAGGCGCCCGCCACCTCGCCCGGCTAGTTTTTGTATTTTTAGTAGAGACGGGTTTCACCGTGTTAGCCAGGATGGTCTCGATCTCCTGACCTCGTGATCCGCCCGTCTCGGCCTCCCAAAGTGCTGGGATTACAGGCTTGAGCCACCGCGCCCGGCCCCTTTATACTTTTAAAATTTTATCAATCTCATGGATATTTTAATTTTCATTAAAATTACTACTAGTAAGGTTGTGTGTGTGTGTGTGTTTCCTCTTCTGGTTGCTTTTCTGTGAATTGATGATGATGTTTTCTGCCCTTTTTTCTATTAAGTTGTATACTCATTTTTTAAATTTATACAAGTTCTTCATATATCTTGGATATATGTTGCAAAACTTGTACATGCTACAAATAGCTTCTTCTAGTCTGTGGCCTTTTTACCATAATTGTGTTATCTTTTGTTAAAAGTTTCAGTTTTCATGTAGCCAAATTTCTCAATTTTTTGATGACAGTTTGTGTTTCCTATACCTTTTTTATCTTGTGCTTATAAGGGTATTCTCCTATATTTTTCCTAAAATATCATGTATTTTGTCTTTTTTATTTAGGTCTTTAATTTATGTTTTGGGTGTGCTGAGAAGTAAGGATTTGACTATATTTTTTTTTCTATTTTAGTAACTAAATGTCTTGGCACCATGTACTGGCTACTGATCTACAAAGCCACCTCTGCCAGACATCAAGTTTTTATGTATGTCTGTGTCTAGACTCTCCATTTGTTTCCATGGTTTCTATCAATCCCCACATTAATATAACACTTTTAAAGTCACTGTAACTTCATTATAAATTTCGTTGTCGAGTAGAACAAATCATACCCATTCCCATCCTCCTCCTCCTCCTTTCTCCTCTTCCTCTTATTCCTCCTCCTCCTTCTTTCTCGTCTTCCTCTTCTTCTTCCTACTCCTCCTTTTCTTCTTTCTTTTTTCTTCTTTTCTGTCTCAGATGATTATGCTCCTTTCATGTACATTTTTGACCACTGCTCTTTTCTTGCACATTTTCAGATTAGCTTGTCAAGCTCCATAAAAGCTGTATTTTAGTTTTGATTGCAATTACTAAATAATGTTTTGGATGAAGCTATACAAAAATCACACCTAAATTGATAGGTGGGAATTTTATAATGTGATTCTGTGTAAGACACACAAAAAATTGCTTTTTAAGTAGCTAAGACACACTGTAAGAGTGTATAGTCCTGTTACTTACTTAATATTCTTTTAACTCTTCTGGGTGAAGAAACTGTAGTCATTTTATGGTTCTAAAAAGAGAACAATTTTAAGCTTTTAAAATTTTGGTCGCTCTTATTTTATATATAAACATTTTGCTTTTGATTTTTTAGAGAAACAAAATTTCTTTCTCAGAACGGGGATCTTCATTGCAACTAAAAGCATGCTAAGCAGGCACGTGATAACCAGCACTGCCACATATTTTCTGCCACAATCATCTAATAATCGTCCATTTACATGAAGAGCAACACAGGTAACAAGAGAGAAAGCAGTATTTGAAGGCTGAAAAAAGGTAACAACATAGTCTGTCTCTTCTGATGAGCATTTGTGTTGGGGGAGTTCAAAAAAGGAAAATGAAGGATCAAGATAATTTGAAAGTTATAGAAAAAAGCAACTGAGCTAAAAACAAAAATGAAAAAAATGGATATACTGATTAGCTTGATTACAGCAATTATTTCACTCTATATGCCTATACCAAAACATCATGTACACTTAAATATATGCAACTTTTTCTTATATCTCAACAAAGCTGCAAAAATACTAAAGCAATGACAATAAAAGTGGAATAAAAAAGAATAAACAATAAAGTAATATATTTTTAAAGTAAAACTATTAGAGTATGTTTTAGAGGAGTCAGCAGTATTGTTTTATCAAAAATGCTTAGTAAATATTATTATGTCTTCAATTCTCATCTCTTCCCAGCCTGTTTTGTAAATCTGCATTTTTGCTGTGTCTTCTGATTTTTTGACTAGCTCTTACTTGTATTCTCTATCATTTTATTCTAACAGCTTCAAATTTAATAAACTGCTGATTGTTCCTGAAGATATGCTAAGGTAAGGGTTTCTACAACATTTTTTTCAATTCGCTGAGTGAATGAGAACTTGCTGTTATGGTTCCTTAGTTCCTTGGTAACTATGAAATCTCAAAAGCTTTAGTAGCAGTACACTATTGACTGCTAATATTTTTAATACCAAGACTATGTGCTATCTCAAAAATTATATGAGAGTTTGTTTTATGAGGCTTAGCAAAATTAACTTGCACAAGTTCACACATCTAGTCAATGTCAGATATGAGATTTAAACCCAGAGATGTCCAGCTCTAAAGTTTACAAGAATAAACATCAATGCTTCTGTTATTTGTTGATATTGCCATAACACAAAATTTACTTCTGTAAAAGCATGTACAGTGAATTCTGTTTTTCATATTGTTAGTTTCAGCTGAAATAACACTTTTATATATACGTTACAGAATAGGGGATATTTGCAGCCAGAAGGAATAACTTACTACTCCCTAACGTTGTGTTACAACCTATTATTGTTTCCAAAACTCTTCTGATTTCTTTATTCTCTTTTTCTGCTGCTCCAGTCCTTAGATTTTCTCAGGTGATTATCAGAATTTCAAAATTATATCACTAAAGCTTTGATAATGCTTAAGAAAGATAGAAGGATATACCTTAATCTTTTCAAGCTGCTATGACAAAAGATCAGAAATTGGGTGGCTTATAAACAACAGATATTTATTTCTCACAGGTCTAGGGACTGGGAAGTCCAAGATCAAGACACCAGCATTGGGTATCTGGTGAGGACTCACTTCCTACATGGCCATCTTTTCACTGCAGCCTCACCTGGCAAAGGCATTGAGGGATTTCTTTCAGGCCTCTCTTATAAGAACAGTAGTCACATTCGAGGCCGGGCGTGGTGGCTCAAGCCTGTAATCCCAGCACTTTGGGAGGCCGAGACGGGCGAATCACGAGGTCAGGAGATCGAGACCATCCTGGCTAACATGGTGAAACCCCGTCTCTACTAAAAATACAAAAAATTAGCCGGGTGAGGTGGCGGGTGCCTGTAGTCCCAGCTACTCGGGAGGCTGAGGCAGGAGAACAGCGGGAACCCGGGAGGCGGAGCTTGTAGTGAGCCGATATTGCGCCACTGAACTCCAGCCTGGGCGACAGAGCGAGACTCCGTCTCAAAAAAAAAAAAAAAAAAAAGAACAGTAGTCACATTCATGAGGTCTCTGCCTTTACAACCTAATCACACCCAAAGACACCACCTCCCACCTCCTAATACCATCCCCTTAAGGATAGGATTTCAACATATTAATCTGGCAGGAGAAACAATAATTCAGATCTTAGCAGATAAAACAAAGTAAGTAATGTAGAATGAAAAAGAAAAGATTTTTTTCTTCTTCTTCTTCTTTTTTTTTTTTTTTTTTTTTTTTTTTTGACAGAGTCTCGCTCTATCACCTAGGCTGGAGCACAGTGGTGCAATCACAGCTCACTGCAACCTCCACCTCCCAGGTTCAAGCAATTCTCCTGCCTCAGCCTCCCAAGTAGCTGGGATTACAGGTGCCCACCACCATGCCTGGCTAATTTTTTGTATTTTTAGTAGAGACAGGGTTTCGCTATGTTGGCCAGGGTGGTCTCAAACTCCTGACCTCAGGTGATCCACCCACCTCAGCCTCCCAAAGTGCTGGGATTACAGGCATGAGTCACCTCACCTGGCCTAGATATTTTCTTTAAAAGTCTCAATATTCTAGACCAAATATTATTCATAAAATAATACACCAGGAAATTAGAGGAAAATAAAGTCTACAGTGATTACTTAGAGTGAACGATGTATATATATTATGCCCCATTTATATTTTACAAACAAAAACAATTTTTAAGAGCTATTTGGGTTTCCAAGACTAAGTAATTAACATGGCAATTGTCATAGTACTGTTAAGTATTAATTTAATAAATGATTATCTCACTTGGCATTCCAAATATGTCAAATTGAAAATAGCTTCCTGGCCAAATAAGAATATATGCAACTTTTAATAAAATGATTACAAAAGTATATTTTTTCATAGCATTAAAGTAAGTATCATAGATGTTTCTAACCTGAATAACATACAAAGATAAATTGTTCTGATAACATTGCTGGCCTCAAGTTGTATAACCACCCTGGATTTCCAAAGCCTCTGATACTTAGTATCTCTATTGCTTTCCTAGGGATCAAGGTTTCAAAAAGATCCAAAAAACTGGGTTTACAGAAGAAGACTGAGTGTTGTCTGACCTCAAGCGTATGGGATGCCAGGCCAGGTAAGTGAATTTGTAAAAATAAATAATGGGCTTAGTATTTCTAGAAAGAAATAATAAACAAGAACACCTATTTCAATGTGGTAAGGGGAAGACATTCTTAAAATGATAGGACATACCTGAGACTTGATAATTTAAAAATGAAAATAAAAATACATGATGTGGTAAAACTGGCTTTCCAGTTTGGAAAAAAAAAAAGAAAGAAAGAGAACGTTCTATTTTCTCACATCTTTCTCCAAAATAATTCCTAGGTAGATAAAAAATATCAGAAGAAAACACAGCTTATGGATAAACATTATTATATATTGGAGGAAGGTCTTCCTTACCATGACATACCATGCCAAATCCAAAACAAAAATATTGTTGAATTTAACTCCCAGAAGTGATTTAAAATTAATAATTAAATAATTAAAATAATAATAATAATAGGCAAAGCTAAAAGTAAAAATAAATCTGTATATTTGCATCAATATGCTAGAGGATTATCTCCAATAAAAATGGTTTCAATAATAGACTGGATAGTAAAAAAAGAAGAAAAGATAACAGGCAGTTCAAAGAATTAGAAATGTAAATGGTTAAAAACACATGAAATGATAGAAATGCAACTTCAGACTTGAGGATGCTGTTTTTCACTTATCATATTAGTAAGTATCTTACAAAACATTAAAAATATCCTGAATTGATAAGGGCATGATAAGACAGGGTTCCCACATGCTATTGATAAGAATATGCATGGGTACAACCATGTTTGCAGGGTAAGTAAGCGATATCAACTAAAAGTTTAAGTGTGCATATCATTAACCCAATAATTCTATTTCTAGATATTTATCCTAAAATGTTTACAGTATAAATATTTAATGTGTAATGACCATGTGTCTAGTCCAGCAATTTGATTGCAGCATTATAAGCAAAGCAAATGTGTAAACTAAGCTAAACAGACATACTTAGGAGACTGATTAGATAAGCTATTGTACATATAGCTTTGTAAAAATTGAGTAATTTTATATATATTACCATAGAAAAATATCCATAATAATTTAAATGAAAAAAAGGTAAGTGAAAAGTAATATATTAAGTGAAAAAAGCAAGCCGTAGTCTAATATGTTTAGTACATTTGTTTAGAATAATCCCATCTGTAACATGTTTATATATGTGTGTACATATATGTATAATTTTATATATGTATTTATGTTACACAATGTTGAATTTGTTACAGAATTTTATATTTATTATTACTATTGACAATAGAATAGATGGATGGATAGATAGATCAATAGATCTGATTTTCTTCCTCTTCATCTCCTATTTCCCTTTCTCACTTCTTTGGTAAGGCATCCTTTCTTATTTAGGATGCTGACACGTCAAAGCTAGCTAGAGAGCTGGTTAATATGAGCGAGAGAAAGGTGTGTAAAAGCTTCCATTGTGAAAAACTGAAAAGACCCATGCCTTGTTCCCAAGGAGGACCTCCCAGGACCTTCCAGGAGGGAGCCAGGCTCCAGTGTCATTACCTTGAGAGCCCTCCAGGAGGGAGGGAGTCCTCCATAGTCTGAGACAGACAGAGATGTATCTGGAGTGGGGAGTGGAGAAGGAAAGAAACTGGAATGAGAAAGGTCTTCCAAATTCCAAAGTCCATTGCAGGCAGACGCTGAATGGACTAAGGGCAACAACTTGGGAAAAAATGAAGAATTACTTTGTAGTTGTTTGTTTCGTATTCTATTTGTATTATCAGTGGACTAATAGTAAGAGAGTTATCTTTCTTCCTCTTTCTGGTAATGGAGTATACCTGCACACTTTTCCAGATGTTGTTACAGGAAGCACTAGGAATATTTATCAGAAGATTCTGAGATTATGCATTGAATTGTTAAATCCTAGGGAACAGGATGGGGATGAATATAAAACGTTTTCTACTTCATTCAGTTCTACATTTTTCAATTTTTTAGAATTAAAACATAAATTACTAGAAAAAAAAACTATTATCAATCTCTTTTTCTGTTTCTGTTTTTCCTTAGGCAAAGCATCTCAGAAAGATAAAGATTTGGTTTCCACCATTTAATTATTTTCATCCATCTTTAGTAGAAGAGCATGTAGCAATCAACACATATTTATAAAGCATGTGCTATGTAAATATAGCATTCTGCTCCAGAACATGAAGAAAAAAAAGATGTTGAGCTTTTCTTTGGGGAAACCAGACTACACACATGAAAAGTGATTAATGTAAAGGAGAAGTTACATACCTAGAAATAGTAAGCTTTATGGGTGATAAGATATGAAGTGAAGTAACTAAGGTCAGAGAGAGAAATTCGGATAACCAAGGAAAAGATAGTCAAGTCACTACTGTAAGCCAAAATCCATTAGTAACCTTTGAGTATGTGGTGTCAGCAATGTGTTTTAGAAGTTAGCTAACAGAGGCCGGGCACGGTGGCTCATGCCTGTAATCCCAGCACTTTGGGAGGCCGAGGTGGGCGGATCATGAGGTCAGGAGATCGAGACCATCTTGGCTAACACGGTGAAACTCCATCTCTACTAAACATACAAAAAAATTGGCCAGGCGTGGTGGCAGGCGCCTGTAGTCCCAGCTACACCGGAGGCTGAGGCAGAAGAATGGCGTGAACCCGGGGGGCGGAGCTTGTAGTGAGTGGAGATCGCGCCACTGCACTCCAGCCTGGGCGACAGAGCGAGACTCCGTCTCAAAAAAAAAAAAAAGGAGTTAGCTAACAGAGACTGAAAGAATTATGAGAAAACATGTGTCTAAATTGGAGGCATGTGAAGAGCCTCGAGAAAGCTCTTCTCTTCATAGAATCACAAACTTTAGCACTGGCAGAAATCTGATAAATCAGTCTCTTCATTTTATACGTGTAAGTAAGTGAAGCCTGGGGAGGATCAGATAACCAGCCAAAGATCTGCAGCCAATAAATTAAGGCTGGAATCCAGACCTATGGGCTTGCTACCATTCATAAGAATTACATTCTTTAAGTTATGATCTTGGGTTCTTATTGTTTATCAATAAAACTAATGTTCAAATATATGTTCTTTTCTAAAGCCTTTTAAAGTATTTTAAAGTCCATGAAATCTAGGAAGCCATAGATGATCATTCTAAGCTTTTTTAGAACAAGATTACTGAGAATGCAACTGAATTTTAGAGACTACCAGTCACCAAGTAAGTTGCTCAGGCACTACTCAGATTATCCCGATAACATTTGGATGTTCAGGAAGGTCTTGGTTAGCACCAGTGACTATCCCTGCTTCTGCTGAGAATTTTAGCCACAAGTAGGCAAAGATCCCCAAGGTGATAGCAACAGTTTGAAATACACCATTTATAGCTGTTCAGGCAATCTTTCAAACAGATTAAAATTGAGTCTCTGTCACTGGTTTTAATGGCATAGATTTAGTACCTTTCAGAAACTCTTTTACTGAAGTGTTTGAAAATTGGAGACACTATCAAATCGTATTTCCATTTTATACTCAAAACCTTTTGAGAATTTAGAGAAATGCTTTATTTTATGGGATTAAATGACTTAATGTATAATGTACATAGAAAATATTGCTTTGAATTATCTTTCACAGAGTTTAGAAACAATTATGAAAAAATGACCTGCTAGTCAAATATTAAATGGTAATGTTTTCCTTCATAATTATCATGCACTGGGGCATACTGCTAAAATTATTAATTAATGACTGTATTAGGCAGGGTCCAACTAGAAGACAGAAACTACAGAGTAATTTGAACAGGCAAAGTTTAACATAAAATTTAAATCACAGAATTATTAACTGTAACAGTGGATGGAAGAATTAGCTAGTGAGAAGTAAAGAGAATGCTCAAGAATATAAGAATAGCAGTTGTAGGAGCAGCTACTGCCCTTAGGGCTGAGACATAGCATTTAAAGAAGAGATAGATCTGGGAAAGGCCCCTTCCAAGGATCCGTCCCCCATTAGAAAGAGCATAGCCATGGTTCAGTGGACTACAGAGAAGTCTGAGGCTTTGTTTGATGCTGGTGTCTTGGGGAATGCTGTTCACAGGGGTTGCAAGGTGGCAGCACTCTGCAGCAAGGCCTCCTGTGCAGATGCCAGGGGCAGTCACCCACAGAGAAAGTCCAGGTGCTGTTGGCCCCTGGCTGCTGCTGTAGCCTGGCACTGCAGAAAAAGGACCCACAACAGAAATCTGCCCAGAAGAACACACTGCTGCCAGGAAGAGAAAAGTCACTCCTCCTCCAGCATCCCTTGGGCACTCTTCTGACAAAGCTTGACAGCTGGCCAACTGGCAAAGGAGAAATATTTTCAGAGTCCAGCTGCACTGCTTCAGTGCAGAAAATGAAGGGTAAAATTGGGCTGAGATGCCGTCAATTGATTAGCAGCACAACTGTTCAGCTGGGTTCTGAAAAACGGTTCTGGTTATCTGTTGTGTTAGTCAGGGGTCTCTAGAGGGACAGAACTAATAGGATAGATGTGTACACAAAGGGCAGTTTCTTAAGGAGTATTAACTCACATGATCACAAGGTCCCACAATAGGCTGTCTGCAAGCTGAGGAGCAAGGAAGCCAGTCTGAGTCCCAAAGCTGAAGAACCTGGAGTCTGATATTCGAGGGCAGGAAGCATCCACCAGAGGAAAAAATGTAGGCTAAGCCAGTCTAGTCTTTTCACGTTCTTTTGCCTACTTTTTATTCTGGCCACATTGGCAGCTGATTAGACTGTGCCCACCCAGATTAAGGGTGGGTCTGCCTTCCCCAACCCACTGACTCAAATGTTAATCTCCTTTGGCAACAACCTCACAGACACACCCAGCATCAGTACTTTGCATCCTTCAGTCCAAGCAAGTTGACACTCAGTGTTAACCATCACATCTGTATTCTTCAATTTTATCTCTGTTAAAATGACAATTCCTGTTTAACTGATATTAATTGTTGGGTGTGGAGGGTGAGTAAATACCTCCTTTTCACCTCACTCATGTTTCATGGGGAGGAACTTCCTCTCTTCACTGCTTCATCTGGGAGTGGTGTATCTGGCCAGTTTGGGAGAACAAACAGGAACATTTGGCTCAGTGGCTTCCTCCTGCTCTTTCCAAGCCAACCTGCCTTCAGGATGTGTACTTGCTTCATCATCATGAAGGTACATTCAGAAGGACATGTGTGTAATTCAGGGATAGAGAGTGTTAGGTGTGCACACATCTAAGCCACATTCTTCAATTCAGCTTTTATCAGTAATAGATCATTTCAACCTCTACCCTATTCCTGCATGTCCACTTCTCAGTTGGTTCTGAATTCATGTGGGAAAAGACAGGAATGGTATTTATTGACCCAGCTGAAACTCCAATATTAATCTACCCAGCTTCTTAAAGAGAGGCCTATGAATTTCCCATTTCAGCCTGTAGAAACTCTAAATTTGCCCTAACCTCAACCCTCCCTCTACAAGCCCTAACCTAACCACCATTAGGGTTACGCTACATTTGCCCTACAGGAACCCTGCTTCCTCCTTTCCATTCTCTCTGCCCTCCACAGTTTGATGCACAACTGCACTAAAACACACACACATATACATATGTTCATTTTCAAAACTTGACTTTCAGTCATTTCATTTCCACCTCAGTAGTAAAGCCGTGTGTTATCTTTGCCAAAGGTGATGGGTTTCTGAATCTGAGTTCTAACTTTGAAACCTAGGGCTATGAGTAAAATATCCTGCATCAGACAGTTGATGGGGCCACACATATTCTTCCTGATGCACTTGAAATTGTAGCCACAGACAGTTTCTAAATGACCTACCCAACTTGCCCGTTTTCTGTCTGGGTGTCCCCTGCTTTCAAATGCGAACACTGAAATCCTCTATTGACATATGCCCAAATTCCAAAGCACTTTTCACTTAAATCTGACATCCCCCTGCAAAAATGTATAAGGCCTCAAAAGGAAAATGAACCACATACAGTTTGTGTCCTTAAGAGTTTACAATCTAAAAGTCAAAATAAAGAAAGTACAGAAAAGAGTTATATACGTCACAAATAATATGGGATTCACAAAAGGTGAAAGCACACTTGCCTGGAGTCAGCAGGAAAGGCTTCAAGGCAGAGTTTGCATTTGAGACGGCTTTGCAGCTTAGGTATGATTTGGACATATGGAAATAGCACAGGGACGAGTGGGTGGAGGGTGGGGGAATAATAAGGTATGCTACTGGCAGGAAAAATACAAGCCTTCTGACTCTCCAGACAGGCTCTCAAAGCCTCCATTTACTTTAGGATCTTTAGTACCAGGGCAGGAATGCCACCCACATTGCATTGTTTGGACAGTCAATGACATCTGAATGTTAGAGCTCTTAGGCCCATTCCAGGCACAGAATAGATACTCAATACATAACAGCTAGTGTGAGCAACATTCTCTCAGAAAGGCCAAGCAATACACACAGAACAGTGAGCAATGACTTTACTGGGATGAAGTGAACTGTGGAGTGAGAAGACAGAAAGCTAAGTTTGGAACAGATGGAGGAAAGCCTTTAGTAACTGATTAAAAAGTGTAGTCTGTATGCAGTTTGTGCAGTAGAGTCAAAGATTTTGAGCAGGAGCGCGGCATATCCTTTCATTTCTTTTCTTTTCTCTCTCTCTTTCTCGCTCACTCTCTCCTAGAGAGGCTTGTGTTATCACACTTGTCCTTTTGGAGGGTACACTTTTCCATTTTGTTCCTTACGTGTACCTTATCATATTATTCTCTCTCACATCATTCTCCATTCCTGTTCCCATTTCCTTCTCCCACATTAATTATGCCTCCAGTGCTAATGTTTTTGGAAATTTATGTATCTGTGAAGAAATATACATGCTGTATAATTTTAGATATTGGTATCCCTGTTTAATGTGTGTAATTTAATATTTTGTAAATATACTGTAGAGACTTTTCTTTTGTACTGTAGAGATTGTTCTCTCTCTCTTGATCTACATAAATGCTTTATATCATAGAGGCTGTTGTCTTCCTTACTTTTTTCCTCAGTACTGTTTGTAATACCTCTCCACATTGCCACTCATCGTGCATCTAGTTTATTACTTTTCACTGATGCGGAGAACTCCCTAATCGTCTCTTCCAGAGCTTACAAATGATTTCCCTCGTGATCGATAACTACATTGCCTCCAACTCCCTGCTGTCATAAGCAATGATGCAATAAATATCACAATTCGTATCCTATTTACTGAGGACTTGGATTTGTGGAGTCAAAGGGTCATTGTATACTCAATTTCGCCAAGCCCCAGAAAGGCTGTGCCCATTTAAAAGTCCAATAGCAATGCCTGCAGAGTCCTGTTTCCTCACATCCTCACTAACACTCTATATTCCCCAATCTGTAGCTTTCATCAGTCTTACAGATATTGTGTCACACACAAACACACATACACACTTATGTACAGATTTTTTTTCTTAGGATAAAATGTGGAATTAAAATATTGTTAAGCATAAACAACCAAAACAGACTACTTTGAACCTACAGAAGTTAATTGAATAGACGCTACGCTCTGAAAGGCCTTATTTTGACAGGAATTTCTCAACAAAGCTTATTGTAGCAATAAATATTGACTGGCTGACTAAGCCAACAGAAGCAAGGTGCAGATGAGAATAAATTTAACTGTTTTTCTTTATTTGATGTAGAAAGGTAATAAGTCAGGTCAAAAACCTCCTATTGCATTTAAATACCTGCAATGTAATCTCGATGTTGTAAGCATAACTAGAATTAGCTTATGAAATTCCTGTTATCCTTTATTATTATTATTTTTTTTTTTTTTTCAGATGGAGTCTCTCACTCTGTTACTCAGGCTGGAGTGCAGTGGCGTGATCTCAGCTCACTGCAAGCTCCGCCTCCTGGGTTCATGCAATTCCCCTGCCTCAGCCTCCCGGGTAGCTGGGACCACAGGCACCCGCCACCAGGCTCGGCTAAGTTTTTTGTATTTTTAGTAGAGACAGGGTTTCACTGTGTTAGCCAGGATGGTCTTGATCTCCTGACCTCATGATCCGCCTGCCTTGGCCTCCCAAAGTGCTGTGATTACAGGTATGAGCCCCTGCGCCCAGCCTCTGTTATCCTTAATATAAGTTTGTTTGGACTTTTTGTTTGTTTGTTTGTTTGTTTTAGAGATAGGGTCTCACTTTGTTGCCTAGGCTGATCTCAAACTCCTGGCCTCAAGCAATCCTCCTGTCTCAGCTTCCTGAGTAGCTGAGATTATAAGCACAAGCTGTCATGTGCATCTCCCTTAGCATAAGTTTTAAATAACATCACCAATATATTTTTCCATTTCAGTTTTCCATTTTACAGAAGGCCTACAATATCCACATATTTTGCCCAGTTTAAATTGGTTTTTCTTTGTTTTTGTTTGCCTTGATTTGCTGGAGTCCCTTGTACATGCTAGAATAATTTTATCACTTGTTAGTTATAGATGTACAAGTGTCTTCTCCCAATGTGTCTCTCATTTCTTAACTATGTCTATGTCAACCTTCACTCAACAGAAATCTAAGTTTGGGACGTATGTTTTGTGCTGTGAGGTCTGGTTTAAGCATTCCTTCCCCAAAGCTATGTCACTAAGACACAACTCTACATTTTTTTTTTATCAGCTTTATAATCTTATCTTTCATTTTTAGACTTTTAATATACCTGGATTTTACTTAGGATCCAACTATAGTTGACTCTTGAACAACATGGGTTTGAATTGTGTGTTCCACTTACACCTGGATTTTCTTCCACCCCTGCCAACCTTAAGACAGCCTTCTTCCTCCTCACCCTACTCCACATTGAAGATAATGAGGGGGAAGACTTTTATGACAATCTACTTTGACTTAATGAATAATAAATATATTTTCTTTATTATTTTCTTAATAACATTTTCTTTTCTCCAGTATACTGTATTTTTGCAAATACTGTTTGCAATGTATAACCCACATAACATACAAAATCTGTGTTAATTGACCGTTTATGTTATCAAGAAGGCTTCCAGTCAATAGTAGGCTATTAGTAGGTAAGTTTTTGAGAAGTCAAAAATTAAATGTGAATTTTCAACTGAGTGAGTGGTTGACATCCTTAAACCCTTCATTGTGCAAAGGTCAACTGTATATTCTTTTCCATAAAATAATCTGGTTTTCCAATGTAGTAAGATTTTTAGAAGTTATTTCCTGATTGATGTGTGAGGACAAGTGTATTATGTTAGGATTGACTATTTATTATGTAAGGATTATCTCTGGGCCCTGCCCCTTTGGTCTATTTTCCTACTCTCATGTAAGCTCCAAACTTCTTAAATAACTTTTTTAATATTATGTTTTCAAATCTGAGAGAGCATGCCCCTCACTTTCACACTTCATTTTCAAAATTATCCCAGCTATTAAAAGACCTGTATTCTGCCATGTTATGCTGATCCTTAAGCTATGGTCCTTCAGCTTCCAGTTAACCTCTGTACTCTCTTTGTAAAATTACATTTCTCCTTTTCCTAGTGGCATCCTTTTAGGATCGGTTACTAGGGGATAATAAAGGGTGCCTGGGAGGAGGAAGACAAGGGACCGGTTCCTTCCTATCTGCTTTTTTTCCTGTTACTGTTGTCCCAGCCAACCTTCTTCACCCCAACAGCAGTGTATAACCAAAAATATTGATTTATTTGTTTTTCCCCATAGATCCATTTATTGATGCTTTATATATTTGAAGCTATATTATTATCTGCATATATGTTCCTAATCAAAACTTAAGTCTTTGGTTTTTTGAGATAGAGTCTCGCTCAGTCACCCAGGCTGGAGTGCAGTGGCACAATCTCGGCTCACTACAACCTACACCTCCCAGGTTCACGCCATTCTCCTGCTCAGTCTCCCAAGTAACTAGAACTACAGGTGCCTGCCACCACGCCTGGCTAATTTTTTGTATTTTTAGTAGAGACGGGGTTTCACCATGTTAACCAGGATGGTCTCGATCTCCTGACCTCATGATCCACCTGCCAAGGCCTCCCAAAGTGCTGGGATTACAGGCATAAGCCACCATGCCCAGCCCATTTGATACACTCTTTAAGAACATATAAGTTAATATATTTTCTTACTTTTTGGGTTCTAATGGCAACATATTTATCACTTACAAATTAAAATCCGCAGGTACTCCTATTAATGCCCTCATTAATTTCCCTTCCCCTTCTCTGCACTTGAGAACCTCAGATTAATTCTGAGACTTTGGCAACCTCTTCTCATGCTTCCCAAGATCTCTAAACCATTTCTAATGGCTATAAGTTGCCCCTGGGCCTCTGATGCAAAAACCTGGTCTCTTGGCCTCAGGGTGTACACCATTAAAACAACAAATGACTGTCTACCCACTGCCCTCTACTAAAAATACAGATTCTTGTTGACCTCGAGCCTGTGACACTCTATACCCAGGTGCTCATTACGCATTAGATTATAGAAACAGCACGCCACGAGCTCAGCATGGCTACTGAGGCCTCAAGACAGGATGGAACCAAACTTGGGGCCTCTGGTATATTCCACCTGAAAGAGGGGTTGGCTTCCCTTGTCCCCAGTTTCCTGCCCAATGCCAGAGTACTGGGGGAAGTCATTCTTCCTCCTGACCTCTTGACTATCTGGAAGGCCCTTTAGGATAAACTGAGTGAACAGTAACAGGAGTTTGTAGACTATGCATGCATGTGGCACTCAACTATCATATGTGATGAGCTTAGTGGAATACTGTTGCTTTCTATCCCTTTACTATCATGTCCCTAATAAAGAATGGGACCCCAAAACACACATTTGGCCAAACCTAAGAGAGTTCTCTTAGTACTGGATGTCCTGGTCTCATCTTCACTTTTGTTATAAACCCTTGGGTCATTACCTAAAACTTGTACCTTTCAAAATTAAAAAAAAAAAAAAAAAAAAGCTGGGAATCTCTCACCTCACAACACCCAAAAGTTTTATTTTATCCAGGTCTTGGCCTATCTTTATAAATTTTCAATCTTGCCCCCATCCCACAAGGGCTGGAGGCCAGATGGAAGGCACATACTTTCCTGGGACTAATTAATAATAGATTTTCCCATAGGCCAGGCATTTGCTCATCTGATAGATAACCCATTTAAACCTAAACTTCCACATGCTCAAAAAGCAAACAACAACAACAAAAAACCCTGTCAGATGCAGCTGCACACCATTCTGTTGATGGCCTTATCACTATTGGTTTGGGCGTTTTTACTGATTTGCAATCCACAGGCCTACATCAACTTAAGTAGGTACCTACTTAAAAGGATACCCCAGTCCTACATCCCATACAAGTTTGCAAAGGCCCAAAATCTCAATGCTTCAGCTGTCATTGACCAAGATGACATTGCAAGGCCATCCCAAGACTTTATTGTTGGAGATTGACTTTGCCCCCTGTGCTGGAGACTTCACCTCTTACACTAAAGTCTCCACTTGGCAGCACCCATGGGCTGCCTGTCCTAGGGCACAAAATTGACACGTTTAAAGTTTTCTTTCTGAACTCACTCTCTGCTTAGCCCGTGATCCTGGTATAGTCCTTGCTCTCTTCCAAAATACACCCCTACACTTCCTTGCCTAAAGGAAAACCTGATAGAGGTTACTAAATTAATGGTGATTATTGCTTTCCCCAAGAGGCACTTATCTCCTATTAAACAACCCCTTGGCCCCCTGGGGAGAGGACTGCCTACTCTGTGGTGCTTTCTCCTACTGTAACCCCATGCAGCTTTCTACCACAGCCTCCTGACTTGCATCCCCAACCGCAATCACTCCTTCTCCTTGGCTAGACACAATACCACTAATATTTACATATACTTTACTCAATTATTAGTTCATAACCAACAACATAACTGCCATACTGAATGCTTAAGTTCTTGGGAATGATATTATTCTTGTTGCAGTCAATATCTTCACCACTCAAGCTACAACTGTCTTACATTTAAAAGATCATGCCAGGGCACCCAGGGGTGGATTGTCATCAGTTTGCTTAATACAGTCGCTGCCTCGGCGTCCATTTTTAGGACTGCCATAAGTTATTTGAAGCCCAGTCATATCCTGTCACCTTTGGCCCAGTTAAAACTTTCCCTCCCTGTATGGTTGTAATACAGCCTGTTTTTTCCTCATCTCATTGAACCAAACTCAACATATTCCACAGGTGCTGCCATGATAAAACTTAATGGTTAACACCAGAGTCTTGTAAACAAGCTCCCCAATTCACAGGTGTTTTCTTTAAACTAAAAAATTCACAACACCTGAGGAAAATGTAAGGGCTAACACCCGTGCACCTTAATAAAGACCTGGCCCAGCAACGCTTCTCTCTCTGTCTCTTGCTCCCCACCCGTTGGTTGAGCTCCCTGCCACCTCTAGCCTTCCCGTCAGCCTCCTATCAACACCCTTAAGCTCTATGTGACCTGTAAGTAATAACCTTCTTTTGTTTCATGCATTTGATTTTACCCCCTCATTGTGTCTTACCTGCTTGATGCACCGGAATCTAACTTTCTCCTAGTCAGGGCTCTCCTAGAAAGTGGTTATCTTGGTTTATAGTCACTCTTGAAAGACCTCAAAATCAAATTAAAAATAAACCATAGCAATAGAAATCATAACTGACTTTTGCTATTAAGAAGGCAAATTTGCTATTAATAAGATTACTATAATAAGAAACAGCTATAACCCATAGACACATCTAACCATAGACACAGTCAAAGCATATCAATCAGCCCTCTGGATGGAAGCGTCTCAGAAATTAATCTACAGTAGTTTTTCGCTAACTGCCTATGCTGATTCTCTGATGCTACAGAGCAGTGAATTCTAAGGGGACAAAATGACTTTATCAATCAAGGAAGAGCGTGAATAAAGGCATTTTCAGACAAGCAATGACAGAAAACTTAGCCTTTCCTCAAAAGTCATTTAAAGATGTATTCAAAATGCAGGAGGGAAGGAAGAAAGCGTAGTTCAAGAAAACTGTATAGCTCCAACCCAAAATGGCCAGGAGCAGGGATTCCTAGGATAACGGCTATGCAGTGAGCCTAGAAAGCAGCAGGTACAGAGAGGAGCAAGAGGCTCCTTCAGAGGGGAGTTTTCAGGGACAGGGGGGCTACAGACAATTGATAAAATGCATGAAAAGCGAGTCCACATGATAATGAAGTCACAACATTCTCCCTGGTGTATGGATCACTTGGGGATAGTGACCTTGGACCCCTGAACAAACCCTGCACTTCTTATCTCCAAACTACTAGTTGGTATTATATTAACAATTGTTTGGTTATCCCACTTGCATTTCAATTCGTGCATGATACGGAGTGGGTGTAGGGTAGAAAGGAATGGGGAGACTATGGCTTCTCAATTTTAGCTCTTTGTATTATTTAATTTGATACCATGTACATATTTTGATTTTTAGAAATTTAGATTGATAGAAATCACTAGGTGTAACAAAATTTTAATCCACAGCTTTACAAAATCTTCACTCCAAAGCTCTCACTGTATTTTTTCCATTAGTTGTATTCGTGCTGCCTCAGTTTTCTGGGAAAACCCATTTTACCTTTTAAAAGGAATCGTCTTTGGCTTTTGGACAGAAAGTAAGGCACTGGTTACCTAATCCCTACACAGGAACTAACTTCATATAAAGACTAAAATAGCCAGTATGGTTTTGATCCTTGAAGAACACAGGGGTTAAGGGCAATAATCCAACACACAGTCAAAAATCCATGTGAAACTTTTGACTCCCCAAAAACTGAACTACTAGTAGCCTTTTGCTGACCAGAAACCTTACCCTACCGTAAGCAGTTGATGAACACACATTTTGTATGTGATATGTATTATATGCTGTATTCTTCCAATAAAGCAAGCTAGAGAAAAGAAAATGTTATGAAGAAAATCATAAGAGAAAACATTTACTATTCATTAAGTAGAAGTAGATCATCATAAAGGTCTTCATCCTTATCTTCAGAGGAAGAGGAGGGATTGTTCTTGCCGTCTCATGGGCGGCAGAATTGGAAGAAAATTCACACGTAAGTGGACTCATAAGTGGGTTACTGCTTATAGACACGTAAGCAGTACAAAGTCATGTTCCTCAAGGCTTGACTACACTGTTCCCCTAGGCTGTATTCTAAACCTGGTCAGTCTCAGCCACATGTGTGACTAGATTTTAACTATATGCTGATGTCAACTAACTTAAATCTCCGCTGCTTAAATCCATTGCTTAATTCCTAATCCCTGATTGACATTTCCATTGTTGGTCACAGTGAAAATTCACATATTGAATTTATTATCAGCCTTTTCAAAATTCTATATTCCTAATAACAGTAAAGGGCAACTGCACCCCACCAGTCCTGTAGGTTAAAGACCTCTAGAGGATATTATGGCTTGCCTTGCTCGTCCTCCGTTCACTCTTCTTCTAGTATGATTTTTTTTTTAATTACAAAGTTTCAAAAACTAAAATAACATTTCTCAGATTCCTTTACAATCTTGGCTCAGAATAACAACCAGGTTCTGCCTACTGAATGCACTTACCCAGTTTGGGAAGGCTGTCTTTTTACCTATATTCTTTTTCAAATCAAGGGCATGGAGACATGAGGTTCTACAGCCATATTTTCAGGTCCATTCTTCATCTTTTTAGGTACTGAAAAGGAATTGTGATGGTTGCAGCAGGAAGGCTCCAGATTCTGTGGTCCAATGACAGCTGAGGCAGTAGTGTTGGCAGGAAACTAGCCATATGGTGGGATGTCTTTTGAACTCAATAATTCCAGTGATAGTCTCTGTAGTAGTAAGTCCCCAGCAGGTCAGAACTGGAAAGTATTTCTGGAGACCCAGGCTAGCTTCTACTCTTTTGCCTCCCCTATACCTTTCTAAGCACTGATTGCTACTATTAAATCTCTTCCTGATTAGTAATTGAAAGAAGCCATCATTTTTTCTGCAAAGAATCTTAACTTCAAAGTTGTATGTGGTTCATTCTCTTTCATTACACCCTAGGCTAAGCAGTAAATAAATCCTGCCAGTTTTTTCTGCTATAATTTTTCTTGTGCCCAGCCACTCCTTTTCCTTTGCATATTTTTATAATGCAAAGGGAAGAGCAACCTTGGATCCTAGAATCAACTGGCGGCCTTGCTATACCCAAGCTACATTTCTTTAAACAAATCACTTAATTTCTTGGAATATTAAATTCCATAGCTGTAAAAGGATATTGTTGCCAGTTTATAAGATTTTGTGAAAATTAGAGATACTATTTGATGCTCTGGGAAAATCATCTGACCTAATTCTTGGTATTTAGCCTTAGCCATACTATTACTATTAAACTCCTATCCAGTCTTCTTGTTCTTGGATCTTTCTCAGTCTAGCTCTGGAAAGAGAGTATGTCCCTAGTATGTTTTGAATAATCATGGAAATATAAAAGTAGGCCTTGACCTCAAGGAGCTTTCAGTTTAAAGAACAAAATTGAATTTTTCTGAAAAGCATGACACACATTTGAAAACAGAAAAAGTGACCTGAGATTGGTTTTTGGGGTTTTAGACTAAGAACCTTTTTGGTGAAATCAATGGAGGAATTTTCAGTGTTGATGATCTCTCTCTGACCAACCAGTGATTGAATTATTTTCCCTCAGTGTCTGAGATAAAATGATTCACTTCAAAACTCAAATGATACTTGCTTTTGGAAAGATGGAGAAGTATATTTTTCCCTATTCCTCCTGATAAGTGCAACTGAAATCTCTGGAAACAGTGTAAGACAAACAAGAAAATGCTGAAAGGTAGAGAAAATAAGCTGACCATTAGAGAATATAGGAATAAAGAACAACATGGTGATGAGTTATCTGGGTATTTTTCTTTGGCCTCAAATATTTCAGACTGGAATGAGATTACCATTTGAGTTGGGAGCCTGAGTAAAGCAGATTGTTTTCCCTAATGTGGGTGGGCCTCCTCCAATTACTTGATAGTCTGAACAGAACAAAAAGGCTGACCTCTGAGTAAGGGAGGATGTGCTGCTGACTGACTGCCTTTGAAATGAAACATTGTGTTTTGTTCTGTTTTCCTGGCTTTGAACTCAGCGGAAACGTTGATTCTTCCTGAGTCTCAAGCTGGCTTTTGGCCTGGAACTACATCAGTGGGTATCCTGAGTTCTCAGGTTTTGGGGGGACTACATTATTGGGAATGACAAAAGAAGAGAGTAAGGAAAAATATGGGTAAACACTAGGCTTTTCTTCTCCTCCTGAGTTTTCTAAATTATGTTTGGTTGTGGAAGAAAAAAGTATTGGCTGGGTGTGGTGGCTCACGTCTGTAATCGCAGCACTTTGGGAGACAGAAGTGGGTGGATCACCTGAGGTCAGGAGTTTAAAACCGGCCTGGCCAACATGGTGAAACCCCATCTCTACTAAAAAATACAAAAATTAGCCAGGTGTGTTGGTAAGGGCCTGTGATCCCAGCTACTTGGGAGGCTGAGGCGGGAGAATTGCATGAACCCAGGAGGTGGAGGTTGCAGTGAGCCAAGATCGCGCCATTGCACTCCAGCCTGGGCCACAGAGTGAGACTCCATCTCAAAAAAAAAAAAAAGTATAATACTATCTATTCTAAATATATATAATATATAAAATTTTTAATGTAATTATATTAAAATGGGCAGGTAGAAGGACTTAAAAGGAGGTAAGTTTTCTATATTTCACTTGAACTGATGACACAAGTAGACTGATAATTTATGTACAATATTAGCAATCATTTCAAAAGCTGTTCAAAAAGATACACTCAAAAACAGGCTCTGGGAAAACTGGATCTCTATATATAGAAAAATGAAACGACCTCTCACCATAAACAAAAATCAACCCCTAATAGATGAAAGACTTAAACATCAGACCAAAAATGATGAAACTACTAGAATAAAACAAAGGGGAAACACTCCAAGACATTGGTCTAGGCAAGAATTTTATGGCTAAAACCTCAAAAGCACAAGTAACAAAACAAAAATGGACATATGGGACTACATTACACGAAAAAACTTTCATACAGCAAAGGAAACAGTCAAGAGTGAAGAGACACTTTGTTGAATGGGAGAAAATATTTGCAAAATAGTCATTCAAGAAACTAACATCTAGGCTATACAAGGAACTTGAACAACTTGACAAAAAAATATCCTATTAAAAAGTGGGCAAAAGATCTGAATAGACCTTTCTCAAAAGATGACATACAAATGGTTAATAGGTATATAAAAATATTCAATATCACTAATCATCAGAGAAATGCAAATCAAAACCACGATGAGATATCATCATACCCCAGTTAGAATGGCTATTATCAAAAAGACTAACAAATGCTGGCAAGGATGTGGAGAAAAGGAAACTCTTATACACTGTTAGTGGGAATTTAAACTAGCATAGCCATCATGGAAAATAATATGGAGATTTCTCAAGAAATTGAAAATACAACTACCATAAGATTAGCAATCCCACTACTGGGCAAAGAAATCAGTATATCAAAGGGATACCTGCAATCCCATGGTTATTGCAGCACTATCTACATAGCCAAGATACGAAATCAACCTAAGTGTTCATTAATGGATACATGGACAAAGAAAATGTGGCATGTATAAAAAACGGAATACTATTCAGCCATAAAAATGAAATCCTATCATTTGCAGCAACATGGAAGGAACTAGGCATCATATATTAGATGAAATAAGCCAAGAAAGGATGACAAGTGTTGCATGTTCTCACTGATATGTGGGAACTAAAAAAAATTGATCTCATGGAAGTAGAGAGCAGAATGGTAGTTACCCAAGGCCGGGAAGCATGTGTGTGGAGGGAGGAGATGGAGAAGCATGAGTTAATGGGTACAAACAGAGTTAAACAGAAGAAATTATATTGTTTGATAGCACATAAGGTGACTACAGTTAACAATATTATATTGTATATTTAAAAATAGGTAGAAGATTTGAAATGTTCCTAATACAAAGAAGTCATAAATATTCGAAGTAATAAATGTCCTAAATACCCTGATTTGTTGCACACCATATATATCAAAATGTTACATGTACCTAATGAGTATGTTCAAATATGTACCAATTTAAAAAATAAATGAAAGCAATTCAACGAAAAAGAGAAATTTTTTAAAAAATGGCACTAGAGTAACTGAACAGAAAAAGAAAAAAAATGTATCTTGAACTAAATTTCATACTTTATAAAAAAAAAATTAACTCAAAATAGATCATGGATTCAAATGTAAAGTGTAAAGCTATAAAACACTTAGGGGGAAGAAATAGGAAATCTTTGGGATGTAGAGTTAGGTTAAAAGTTCTTAGACTTGACACTGAAAACACAACCCATGAAAGGAAAAATAAGTAAGTTATACCTCATTGAAATTAAGCTTTTTTGTGTGTGAAATATCCTGTGAAGACAATAAAAGGCAAGCTATAGACTACAATAAAATATTCACAAACTACATGTCTATCAAAGGACTGGTATCCAGAATATATAAAACACTCTCAAACTAAGTAAAATAAAACAACCTAATTAGAAAGTAGGCAAAAGATATGAACAAATATTTCATTAAAGAGGATGTCCAGATGATAAATGAGTATATGAAAAGATGTTCATCATCATTACCATTAGGAAAAGGCAAATCAAATCCACAATAGCTATTACTACATACCATCAGAATGACTCAGATAAAAAATAGTGGCAATATCAAATGCTGGCAAGGCTGTGGAGAAAGTGGAGTACGCGTACCCTGCTAGTTAAAAATATAAAATGGGTCAGTCATTCTAGAAGTTTAATAATTTCTTAACAATTAAGAAACTACCATATGATCCAGCAATTCCACTCCTGGACTTTAATTTAATCCCAGAAAATGAAAACTCATATTTACATGGAAACTGCTACATGAATGTTTATAGCAGTCTTATTCATAAAAGCTTAAACAGGAAACAACCCAGATGTCCTTTAAGGCATGAATTACACTGTGGTACATCTATACCATGGAAAAAGATTGAACCTACAGAGAATTATGTATGAATTGTCAGTATCAATATCATGGTTTATAGTGTTCTGTAGTTTTGCAAGATGTTATAATTGGGGGACATAGGGTAAAGGGTACATGTGATCTTTCTGTAGTACTTCCTATAATTGTATGTGAATCTACAATTATCCCACAATAAAAAGCTTTAAAAAAACTTTAGATTGTTGACCAAAAATGAAGATTTCCACAAGAATGTTTGCCTTCTTGCAGCTAAACCACGTGATTCATCATTTCGGCATAACTTTCATGAAAGGATCTGAAAGTACTCCAAATTTCACCAGAGAATGAGTATCTTGAGAGCAATTTTCAGCAAGTAGAACCACTGCTGCTTAAAATTATAGCCTTTTAGAAGAAGGCAATGTAAGAACTATGGTATTTTTTGTCAGTAGTGTCTTATTGTTTTAATGTGTATTTTGATTGCACAAATGATACCCCTTCATTCTTGAAAAAACAAACTTCGTCCATTTATTTTACTAGTAACTCCCCTACCCACCCCCACATCTACTCCTTGACCCTCAAAATAACCTTCCCCTCCCCACCATGGGTAACTGATACTGGACTTTTGTGGTAATAATTTTCTTGCTTTTCTCTCTACTTTTCCCACCTAGATATGAGCCGCTATACACTATAGCTAGGCTTTCCAGGTTTTCAGTGAGATCATTCTTAATCTGAATTATGGAAAGAATAATTTCATTTACATAAAGATTAAACACCTGGAAAGCTAAGCTACAGTGTTTAGCAGTTCCCACTTAGATGGGAAAAGTATAGAGAAAAACAAGAAAATTATTACAACTTTGTAATAATTATTTTTAAATTGTAATAATTTTATATTAAAATCAGTATTTTAAATTCATCCATGTTTCATGTACCTGTGATTTATTTATCTTTTTAATTTTCATTTTTATTTCAGTAGTTTTTGGGGTACAGGTGGTTTTTGCTTACATGGATAAGTTCTCTAGTTGTAATTTCTGAGCTCATAGTGCACCCGTCACCCAAGCAGTGTACATTTTACCTGATATTTAGTCTTTTATCCTTCACCTTCTCCCAATCTTCCCCAGCAAGTCCCCAATGTCCATTATATTCTTATGCCTTTGCATTCTCATAGCTTACCTCCCACCTTTATGTGACAATGTAAGACATTTGGTTTCCCATTCCTGAGTTACTTCACTTAGAATGATGGTTGTTCATTTTTATTGCTCGATAGTATTTCATTGCATGTCTATTCCTCAATTTATTTCTTTTTATATTATAATTAACATAATTCTATGTTTATAGCATAGAATATGATACTTTGATATATGTATACATTGCAGAATGTCTAAACACCTTACTAATACTTTTTAAATCTTGCTAGTTATTATGGTAAAGAGATCCCCCAAGGACACCATAATGACAGCAATTGTAAATCCTCGGTTATATCCTGCAGTTTTTAAATGGTGCATCTACTTTCCACTCTTAGAAAGGTAGGTGATCTCCCAATTACTCTTCTCCAGGGTCTTCTCCCCTCTCGTTATCTTAATTTTCCACTTCCATCTACCTTCCAAAGACCACCAAATTCAATGTGGCATTCCCATTTGGCATTCTTGTTGGCCAAAAGAGGAAACCCTGGGTTATGCATGGAGAAAATAAGTGCAGCCTGGAGACAGTGGCAGATTATTTCTCTGTCATGGCCCTCTTAGATTTTAACATGCCTCCCCCATGACTCCCTGCCAAGACCCTTTTATTTGCAAAGGTGGCAAAGGTGTGTCTATGGTCTCAGCCTCCAGACTTTGGATCACTTCATCAACTTAGAAACACTGGGGATTCTGTAGAAACAGCTATAAAAGCCCTTTGAAGTCTAGAAAAAGTTTTGCATAATTCAGGCAAGAGTATTCTTACTGGTTCCTACAGTAATGTTTCAAATGATGACGAGCGTTTCCACTGATCTTTCCTGGGCAACATGCATGCTAATTGTTCCAGTAGGAAATGTCTTTGCATAGCTTGGTACACTTAACAGGTAAATTATCAATGGTAAGAACAGAAGCAACAGACTTCATCTTGAAAATAATTTTAGTTTTGAAATGAGTAATAGTTCTTTTTCACAAATTAACTTTTATTGGCACTGAACTGGTACCAATACTGTGCGTCATGGGAAATAAAGAACTCTGAGTAAACTTCTGAGCTCCTTGTCTATGAGCCACTGACCCACATTTCTTCCTTGAATACACATACCCAAACCTGGCCACTTACCTACATTTCCTTTCAAAAGAGTGCTGTGGGCCACTGCTTTCTAATAATAAAACTACTATACACTTCTTGTAATAATGTAGCTATATGAAAGTATGTGATATAAAATTAACTCTTTTGGCCAGGCGCGGTGGCTCGTGCCTGTGTTCCCAGCACTTTGGGAGGCCGAGGCGGACGGATCACGAGGTCAGGAGATTGAGACCATCCTGGCTAACATGGTGAAACTCCGTCTCTACTAAAAATGCAGAAAATTAGCTGGGCGTGGTGGTGGACACCTGTGGTTCCAGCTGCTCGGGAGGCTGAGGCGGGAAAATGGTGTGGACCTGGGAGGCGGAGATTGCAGTGATCCTAGATCGTGCAACTGCACTCCAGCCTGGGTGACAGAGCGAGACTCAGTCGCAACAACAACAAAAAATTAACTCTTTTGATTTTAATTCATCTTCCTATGTTTATAGGAAATAGGTATATACACATATAAAGGTCCTTATATTTCTATTTTAATTTAAAAATCCAGACTACACATATTGTCTTTCATATGACATATAGTAGACATTTTTCCAAATCAATCCTTTTTTGACCATATATCATAAATCACATATGCCACATATCCTCTGAGTTTCTTATAGTGGACAGGAATCCTCATATTGCCAGAAGCAGATAGAGCAGGTCTCCAGATAGCATGTGAAGACTACCATGTTCAGAAATCCACACATTCATGATTAACATTTTCACATATACCTAGTCCTCTGTTTTTGGTGATAAAACCCCCCTCAACTAGAGCTCTTAATTACTTGAGAGTAAAGGACAAGGGGAAAGCACTGGGACTCTAAAAAGGGAAACCAAACTTACAGCTTTTAAATTATAATCAAACTAGTGGCCCCAAGGTACTGAGTATTTACTGTATCACAAGCATTGTGGTCAACAATTCACATATATTCTCACATCAACTCTATGAAATGGCTGCTATTTTCACATTTACAGGTGGGGGGCTGGGATATTGAGCAGTAACTTGCTCGAGGTTATCTGGCTGGTAACTGGTTACATTTTCAATTTTTTTTTTCTGATTAAAAAACATAATAGTATAAAGCAATCTACAATAGAAGATAAATACCAATTCTGCCCACCCAAATGTCAGTTCTATGTGAGGGATATCTTCTTTTAACTATTTCTAGTTTTAAATTTTCTGATGGTTACACAGCAATAAGTTAGACTAAACTCTATATATATATATATTTTTTTTGACTTTTTTGTAATATATTTTTATTATACTTTAAGTTCTAGGGTACATGTGCATAACATGCAGGTTTGTTACATATGTATACTTGTGCCATGTTGGTGTG
>NW_012111364.1:10392285-10408416 GCF_000951035.1 Colobus angolensis palliatus
TTGCTTTTTGTCATTCAGCCATACATGATGGAAATCTCTTCAAGCCTACTGTTACAGTTCAAGCTGGTTATGTGTTTTTTATTTTAATAAATATTAAGTTCCTTTCCAAAAGACTGTAACACCTCCTATTTTCATTAGCAATATGAGTACCTTCTTCGCCACTTTCCCCAGTTAACTGCAAACTCCATGAGGACAGAGGTTTTTGTCTCTCGGTCACTGCTGTATCCTCAACACCTAGAATCACGCCTGGCTCATATAAGGCACTTAATAAATATGTGTTAAATAGAAGAATGCATGAATAAAGAAATCATGCCAGAACTAGGTTCTCACTCTTGTTAATTTTTGCCAATATGATGAACAAGAAGTGATATATCTATATTTAATTTGTATTTTCCTGCTTTTTAGCAAGGTGACACATTTCATGTTTGTTAACTTCTAGGTTTTCTCTTATGATTAACTGCTTTTTCATAGCACTTGTTCACTTCTCCATTGGGTTATCTTTCTCATATTGATTTACAGCAGCTTTTTGTAAATTATGTCTACTGACCTCTTTTTCCATCATATATGTTACAAATATTTTTTCACGACTGGCATTTGACTGTGGTTGTGGTGTTTCTTACCACACAAAAAATATTAAATTTTTCTGCAGTCAAGTATTTCCATTTCTTCCTTTTGGGTATATTGGTAGCCAGGCCCAGTGGCATGCACTTGTAGTACCACCCAGCTATTCAAGAGGCTAAGGCTGAATGATTGTTTGAGGCCAGGAGTTTGAGACTGTAGTGCACAATCACTGTACCTATGCATAGCCACTGCATTCCAGCCTGGGCAACACAGTGAGACCCCACCTCTTTAAAAATAATCAAAGTACAAACATTTAAATTTTTAAAAACTACCTGGTTCCTATTTTAAAATTATAGTCTCTGAAATTTTTTCAGATTTATATTATTCCGTTTTAGTAAGTTTATTTTTAAATGTCTTTATTTAAACTGTGTGTGTGTGCATGCACACACACGTGTTCCAATAAAACTTTATTTGTAAAAACAGGCAGTGGGCCAGATTTGGCTCACAGGCCATAGTGAACCCTTATTAGAACGCATCAGGATAAAGGTGGAAACCCATCTGCCATTGCTTTTTTCATGGGACTCTCCTAAAGCGTAATTCCTTATGTAAGTGTATTGGGCACACTCAGGCCACTCCAAGGAGACAGGAAGTGGGACGCACAGGAGCCTCAAGCACTGGCTTCACCTGCACCAGCCATGTGGCTGAAAGCAATTATTTACTGCTCACGCCTTAGTTTCTCATCTGTGAAATACATAGTTTGAAATAAGTCATCCAACTTAATTTTTTCAAGTGGATAGCCATTGCTATCAATAAAGTTTATTAAACTATCATTTTCATACTAAATTGAAATACTACCTGTCATATATTAATTTTCTAATTACTGTGAAATGTATTATGATAGCCTCTATTTTGTCTCACTGACCTAAATGTATTTCTCTGGCTAATATGCTATTTCACTTGTGTGGCTTTATTTAATAAATTTCTGCCTCACAGCTTTTATTTTTGATAATTTGTGACTGTTCATATAGTCTTGTATTAAAATTTAAGATAATTTTATCCAATATTCCTCCCAAAAAAGCATTGGAATATTAATTAAAATTGAATTATATATCAAGCTTGAAAGAATTGAATTTTTATCATTTGTTTTCCACTTAATAATGTTAAATTTCTCTTGTCTTTCAATAAGTAATTTCTTCATGTTGACCCTATATAGTTTTTGTTAAATTCATATCTAAATATTTTATAGCTTTATTGCTATTAATAACAGATTTTCTATCTCATATTACTAGAGAAGATGTTTGAACTTATATATATTTATTTTCTATTCACTCACATTAATAAATACCCTTTGATTTTTATACCTAAAGTTTTGATTTTTATAGTTTTTAAAGTTCTAGAAGTAAGCCCTCTAGAACTTAGGGCTTAAGATTAGGGTTCTAGAGGTAAGCCCTCTAGAACTTTGTGGGGATACAATTTAGTGATCAGCAAAAGAGGTCACTTCTTTTATTTTTTTTCCAAAAGCTATGCCAATGATTTCATTTTCTCATCTTATATTCTATGTAATCTCTAATCAAATGTAAATTATAAAGGTGATAGTTTTAAAATACATTTTTTGTGAGAAACTTGAGTCTTATTGATTCGTGTTGTCTTCCGTTTCTATAATAATATAATTTTTATTGATAGTCTGATTTTGGATCATATTTGCATGCTAGGATAAAATTCTACTTGGTATTATTGCATTATAATTTTCCTATCTGGCTAGATTTGAATTTTTTTTTTTTTTTCGAGACGGAATCTCGCTTTGTCACCCAGGCTAGAGTGCAGTGGTGCGATCTTGGCTCACTGCAACCTCCGCCTCCTGGGTTCAAGTGATTGTCCTGCCTCAGCCTCCCGAGTAGCTGGGATTACAGGTGCACACCAGCACTGGCTATTTTGTATTTTTAATAGAGACAGGTTTTCACCATGTTGGCCACGCTAGTCTCGAACTCCTGACCTCAAGAGATCCACCTGCTTCGGCCTCCCAAAGTGCTGGGATTACGGGCATGAGCCACCACACCCAGTCTGATCATATTTTTATATAGAATTTTTACACATGAGTCAGATTGGTCTACAGTTCTGTTTTTGTTTTTGTCTTTGTTTTGAGATGGAGTCTCGCTCTATAGCCTAGGCTAGCGTGCAGTGGCTGGGTCACTGCAACCTCCGAATCCCGAGTCCTGGTTCAAGCAGTTCCGGCTCAGCCTCCCAAGTAGCTGGGATTACAGACACACACCACTATGCCCAGCTAATTTTTGTATTAGTAAAGACAGGGTTTCACCATGTTGGCTAGGCTGGTCTTGAGCTTCTGACCTCGTGATCTGCCCACTTCAGCGTCCCAAAGTGCTGGGATTACAGGCATGAGCTACCATGACCAGCCTACAGTTTCCTTTTTTACACTGATTTCATCAGTTTTTGCTATTTAACTTAAATGCTAGTTTCATGAAATTGTTGAAATGTTCGTGCTTTGTCTGGAATTGTTTAACATTGTAATTGGCTATTTGTGAAGCTATTTGCTTCTGGTATCTTGTGTAATGAAAAATCTTGACTCTCAATTTTTTTAATTGAATTGATCCATTGAAATTTTTAACTTATTCTTGGAATAATTATGCTAATTTTTATCTTTTAACAAATTATCCTTTCCTGTAGGTTTTCACGTTTTTGCCATAGAGTAGTTGCAGATGGTACAGTGTTAGAATTATTTTAATCTCGTTCACTTTCATGCTTATTTTCCTTATTTTGTCACTCATAATCTTGTATGATTTTGTTCTTGCTGTGTTAATTTTTTCCCTGTCAGGTTCTTGAAGGTATTATCTATTTTTTGTTGTTTTTTCATTTTCTAAAGATGGATAAAAAATTCCTTTATTTTAGCATTGTATCTTCAATAGTAAGTACTTTTAAACCTATAAATTTTTCTCTAAACTGCTTCAACTGAGTCCCATTGGTTTAATACGAAGTGTTCTGTTTTATTGCTTTATAACTATCTTGTCATTTCAGTTTTAATGTTCTCTTTGATTCAGGGATTATTTAGACTCTTTAAATTTTAATCAAGTTTTTATAATTCATCTTTTAATTTCTAATTTCATCAGATAAAGATCAGCATTAGCCAAAAGATTAGATAGCCTAAAGAATTCTCAACTTTATTTTTTTAAATGGTAAGGTTTTCTTTGTGGTAAAATGCAAATTTATAAAGAAAAATATTTAGATATGTTATATCTATGGCACTAAAAGTTCTATACCTATCTATTAAATAAAACTATAGATTCTTCTATATTCCTTTTATTATTGTATAGTAGATCTTGTTCTGAAAAAAACATTAAATATTTATTGTGCTTTCATCAACATATTCTTGCATATCTAATAGTACTTATGATGTAACTACTTTTTAAATTCATTTTTATTGGCAAAAATTGTATATATTTATGGTGTACAACATGTTTTCATATATATGCATTGTAGAATCAATGTATCAATGTTAGTCAAGCTAATTATGCATTACTTACATTTTGTGATGAGAACACTTAAAATCTACTCTTAGCAATTTTCAAGTATATAATACATTATTGTTATCTGTATTCACCATGATAGTTCTCCATGATAGATCTGTTGAACTTATTTCTTTTGTCTAAACTGAAGCTTTGTATCCTTTTATCAACATTTCCCTAATACCCTCCCATCTCCACCCAAGCCCCTGGTAAGCAATATTCTACTCCCTACTTCTATGAGTTCAGCTTTTTTAGATTCCACATCTAAGTGAGATCATGCAGCAGTATTCAACCTTCTGTATCTGGTTAATGTCACTTAACATAATGTCCTCCAGGTTCATCCATGTTGTTGCAAATGGCAGAATTTCCATTTTCAAGGCTGAATAGTATTCCATTGTATATATCTATATCACATATTCTTTATTCATCCATCAATACATACTTTGGTTGATTCCATATCTTAGCTATTGTGAATAATGCCACAATGAATGTGGCATGCAGATATGTCTCTTCAATAAACTGAATTTGTTTCCTTTGGATATATACTCTTGCTGGATCATATGATTGTTTTATTTTTAACTTTTTGAGGAAACCCCATACTGTTTTCCATAATGGCTGTACTAACTTCTACCAATAGTGTACAAGGGTTCCTTCTTCTCCACATCCTTGCGAACACTTGCTATCTTTTCTTTTTGATAATAGCTATTCTAACCGATGTGAGGTGATATCTCATTATGGTTATAATTTGCATTTCCCTGATTAGTGATATTGAGCATTTTTATATAAAAAATGTGACCATTTCTACGTTTTATTTGGCTTAAATGTCTATTCAAGTCTTTTGCCCTTTCTTTTAGTTGTTTTCTTACTATTGAATTGTTTTAGTTCCTTGTATATTTTGGATATTAAACCCTTGTCAGATGTATAGTTTGCCAATATTTTCTCCCATTCCATAGGTTGTCTCATTACTCTGTTCGCTTTGCTGCGTAGAAGCTTTTTAATTTGATACAATCCCATTTGTCTATTTTTGCTTTTGTTTGTGATTTGGGTCATATCCAAACAGTCATTTCCCAGACCAATACCAAGAGGTTTTATTTCATTTTGTTTGTTTATTGGTTTTTATTTTGTTTTAGTAGTGTACAGTTCAGGCCTTACATTTAAGTCTTTAATCCATTTTCAGTTGAATTTTACATATTATGTGAGATAAGTGTCTAATTTCATTCTTCTGCATGTGGATATGCAGTTTTTTCAACATCATTTATTGAAGAGGCTGTCCTCTTTACTGTGCATTCGTGATACCTTTGTCAAAGATCTGTTAACTGTAAATGCATGAGGTTTATTTCTGTGCTCTACATTCTGTGCTCTACATGGTCTATTTGTCTGTTTTTATGTTAGGATCATGCTGTCTTTGTAGTAGATTTTGAGATCAGTAGTATGATGCCCCTAGTTTTGCTCTTTTTGCTCAGGATTGCTTTGGCTACTTGGGGTCTTTCAGGGTTTATTTCTGTGAAAAAATGTCAATGGAATTTTGATAGCGATTGTATTAAATCTATAGATTACTTTAGGTAGTATGGACATTTTAACAATATTATTGCAATCCATGAACACTGGATATTTTTCCATTTATCTGTGTTTTTAATTTCTGCCATCAGTGTTTTATAGTTTTAGTATACAGATCTTTCATTTCTTTGGTTAAAGTTATACCTAAGTATTTTATTTTATTTTTGTAGCTATTGTAAACTGGATTGTTCTCTTCATTTCTTTTTCAGATTGTTCATTGTTACTATATGGAAATACTACTTATTTCTGTACATTGATTTTTGTATCCTGCAACTTTACTGAATTTGTTTAGCAGTTCTAATGGTTTTTTTGGGTGGAATAATTATGGTTTTCTATATACAATTATATGTCCCTTAAGGGTAGAATGCATTCTGAGAAATGCACTGGTAAGTGAATTTTGTCATTGTGTAAACAACATAGAGTGTACTTATACAAAACTAGTTTGTAGAGTAAAAATAATGTCTTTCATTATGGCCTTCTGGGGCCATCACTGTATATGCAATCTGTCATTGACAAACATCGTTTTGTGGTGCATGATTATATAAGATCATGTCATTTGAAAACAGGAACAATTTAGATTCTTTCTTTCTGGTTTGTATGCCTTTTATTTCTTTCTCCTTTGTAACTGCTGTGGCCAGGACTTCCAGTACTATGTTGAATAGAAGTGGTGATGCTATTTTTTCTGATATTAATATAGCCATTCATGGGAAGCCCATTGTTAAGTTTGTGGCTCCCAAAGTGTCATTATGTAGAAAACTACCATATAGCAGTATTAACACATAAGCTATAAAACTTTCTGTTTCCTAGATTATTCATTTAATTTCCCTAAAGTAAGCCTCTCAGATTTTTGGCCTGGGAATATATTCTCTCTGGTCTGTACTTAGGGAGGTTGAGGATAGGATTATATAGGAAGATATCTTTACTGGTAAATTTTTCTTTGTCAACCTCACTTTTTATTCCCAGTCTTGGTAACAACTGCTGAGTCTAAATCAGAATTAATCTGAGGTTCTCATATGCAAAGAAGGAGAAGGGAAATGAATCCGAGAGCATTTATTTGCTTGGAAACTTCAAGATCTGTTAGTACAAATACTTGTTAATATTCCTGAGGGCACAGGATTGGCAGAAGATGGAATTTTGGCTGAAGAGCCAGGAAAATGTATTTTCTCTCCATTGGTCCATCATTAGAAGGCTTCTGTAGAGATGACTAGTTGCCCCCACTTTTTCTTTCTCTTTCCTGACAACATGGTTGTTCCCAGTGCGATATCAGGACAATTAACAATGAGGCATTTTGGTTTCTATCAGGTTGTAACCATGGAATGATAGATTCTTCTCATGTTTCCATTATTGACTATGGGTCTATAATTGGAAATAGTACCTAGTGGTAAAAGATATGAGTTTAGACATAGACTTCATTGACTCAAATCCTGGTTCCATCATTTAGCAATTGTTGTACCCTTGGCCAAGTGTCTTCATTTCTATAAACTTCAGTCCTCAATTGAAGAGGTTGCCTATAATTAGCCCTATCTCACGGTTAACATAAGGAGTAAATGATACAATATGTTTGTGTTTAATACACCACCTGCCACCTAGAAACCTCTTAATAAGTAGTAGCTGTTGTTGCTGCTATTAATATTGCTACGTAACATCATGCTTCAGTTTTCTCAACTTAAGATGCAGTGGGTGGCAGTTAATTTAATTGCTATCTCCTTAGAAATGTGCACATGCAGATTTTCTGACAGCCTCTCTGGCTTAGATGTATTTAAATCGATTTTAAATGTTGGGACATATAGTCCTTGTTGTCTGACATGGTATTAGTTTTGTCTCATTAGCAGCTCCCTGTGGTGCTCAGTGCTTAGCACTTACTAATTACTATAGCCCACCTAGTACTTAGAACACCACTCTTGTAGCTTTGTTTTCTCGGCAGCAATAGTCTGTTACACCTTTAACTAAAGGACTTGCGTTACATTCCTGGCCTTGAGGCACCAGAAAAGAGAGAGTGCCTCAAGGTTGAGGGAGTCCATCTTTTTTTTTTTTTTTTTAAATCTAAAACAAAATGAGAATTACAAAGGAACTCTGAACTTATACAGATCCCAAACAACACATTGGAATTTTGTTGGCCTTTACTAAGGAAGTGGAAAACCAGATTTATTTATTGACAAGAGATGACAATAAAACACTTTAGAACTAAGAGTGAGCACTTAGCTGAAGTCCATGAAGGGAGAAAGAAATGAGATTCAAATAAGCCTAAGAAAAGTGAAAGCAATATAAATTTTTAGACTAAAAAACATGTTTAATCACAATTTAATGAATTAGGCAATAGTCATCAGTCTTGTCTATACTTTATAGAGCCCAAGGCAAATGCATCAGTCACAAAGTAAAACCAGCCATTTTGCAGAAGAGGACAGGCTTTGGAGTTAGGGCTGGCTCTGAAATCTGACTTCAGACATGTTTGTTCCACCTTTGAGCTCCAGTTTTCTCAATCATAAAATGCCAGAACAGCTAGCTTAAAATATTGCTGCAGTGACTGGAGATAAGTCTCATGGCTTAGAATATATAAGATAATTAAATGACAGCTATTGGGACCAAAGGATCTTGTGTTAGTACTGATGTGAGACATATACAGGTATTTAAATTTGTGTTAAGATTTGTGTATCATCACCATGGAATACTATCTTGCCATATAAAGAAACGAGATCATATCCTTTGCAGGGACATGGATGGAGCTGGAAGCCATTATTATCAGCAAACTAATACAGGAATGGAAAACCAGACACTGCAGGCTCTCACTTATAAGTGGGAGCCGAACAATGAGAACACATGGACACATGGGGATAGATAACACCCATTGGGGCCTGTCAGAGGGGAAGCAGGAGGGAAAGCATTGGGAAGAATAGCTCATGGATGCTGGGCTTAATACCTAGGTAATGGGTTAATCTGTACAGCAAATCACCATGGTACATGTTTACCTAAGTAACAAACCTGCACATCCTGTACATGTACCCCAGAACTTAAAAAGAAATGATTTATTTGTGTATTGGAAAGAATTTAACCTTGTCTAGAGGGAGGTCTGGCCTATGCCCTCAGCTCCTGGGAGGTAATCTTCAAGCTCTTAGAATGTCCTGCCTCATAAAGATGTCTTCTTTTTCTTTTTTAACCTGGGGTCCTTGGATCACACCAGATAATCTAACAGTGTGACTGGAGGGCAGTAGTCCTGAGTTGAGTGAGACAGAGGTCAGCCATGTGGATGGTCAACCATGTCCACATGACTGAGCCCCATAAAAATTCCGGACTCTAGGCTCAGGTGTTTCTCTGGTGGGCCCTATTCCATGTGTACTATCAGACATAATTGTCAGGAGAAGCAAACACTGGCCATGACTCCACAGGGAAAGGCCAACTGGAAGATCAGTGCTTGAAACTTTCCTGGACTCTGCATTGAACATCTCTTCCCTTGCTTGATTTTGGTCTGTATCCTTTTGCTGTAGCAAACTGTGGCTCTGAGCATGATAGATTACAGTGAGTTCTACAAGTCCTTCTAATCAGCAATTAAACCTAATGGTAGAACTGGTGAACTCTGAACCTGCAACTGGTATTAGAAGTGAGAGTGATCTTGGGAACCCAGAAATCTGTGTTTGGTGTCAGAAGTGAGAGTGATTTTGTGGACTGTTCCCTAACTTTCCAATTGGCTTTGAAACTTCTCTGTAAATCTAAAATTATTCCAACTAAAAAGTTTATTTAAAAACAAAACTAAAAAGAACATGGAGTCTACTCTGGATAGATAAAGCAAAAAGGCTTGGGCTTAATATGGGATATTAGGTAAAGGATTTTCAAAGCTAAGGAATGAAGCACCAAACAGCACCATCAAATTTCCCTGTCAGCAGTAACTTGACTTCACTACAACCACTAGCAATGCTGCCACCAGGGCTACTGCTGCCTCAGAAACATAACTTTGTGAACTGTGGAAAATGACTACCACTGCTGCTCCTGTCACCTGTACCAGCAAAAATAAGAGGCCCACTTACAGTAGACCAATCAAATGTACCCTACCTGTAAGGGAAGCTTAGAACTAGAGTTCTAACATCTCCCTTGTGGAGGGATGACTTATTTTGTGGGTAGAGTATTTTGTGGAAAAGAGGTATAACCAAGTAGATGATAGAACAAATATATCAAAGAAGAATGCAGAGGAATAACTTATTCATATATTATTAGAAAGATATTATTAACTCCACTGAGAGGTAGAGTTGGTAAATAAAATAGCAATAAGAGATATCATTAGTTCACCATCTATTATGTGCCACGCACTGTGAATGTACTCCCTCTTAACTTCCCAACCTCCCTGTATGGCAGGTATTACTATTCCCACACTATAAATGTCAAAACTAGAGTCAGAGAAGTTAAACATGACCAATATCACACAGCCAGCAGAGCTAACTGATTCCTCCCCTTCCTCATGCTGCTGCTTTCAGCATGCCACCAAAACAGATACCTGAAATTAGGTAAACATTTTTCCATAAATGTAGAGAAAATATATTTGAAGTTCATTTATATTCAGTTTTTCTGGAAGAATGATTTCGATTCTAAAATCTTAGTCAATGCCATGTGATCCAGGCACTGTTGTAGTAGAAATGTCTAAGCCCAACTAAATGCTAATGAGTAAGAAGTCAAGAAAGGCATCCACTGAGATGGTCACAGTGCAGAACGTTAAACAGATGATGTTAGACATGAAGGATCAGGAGGGTCTATCTGGCTTCAGGAACAGTATGGAGGTTCTTCTTTTTCAGGAAGGGAAGGTTGAATCAGGCCATCATCCTTCTGTTTAGTTCTCATCTGGTAGAGCCTGCCGAGGCCATGGTGATGACACACAGTAAAAATGGCCTTGTCTGTTTTTACACTTAAAACAAGTTTATCATTAGGAAATTGTTTATCTTTTACCTTGTGAACTGTCATTAGGTTTTTTGCCAGAAACTTAAAAATATATATTTCTATATTTAGCTGAAATATTACTTGTTGAAGATTATAAAAATTTGCAATAGAAATTTACATATGGGAAAATACGAAGGTGTCAGGATAATTATTTTGACTTGTCACATTTAAAAATTTCTCTTATCTGTGAAGATTTCAATGATACAGACTTACTTTTGCAAGTCTGTGGTATATGGTTCGGTATCTATGAACAATGCTTTCTTTAGTATCTAAAAGAAAGTGTACCCAGAATGATCTATTTAGTAGGTAAATTATATCAGCTGATTCCTGTGCTTAAAAACCATTTAATGGCTCTCCTTTGCTTTTAGAATAAAATCCAAATTTCATACCACAGTGAAAATTACTTGCTTGCATTTTTAAATTTTATTTTCTGATTATAATCATCTATAATTATGAAGTACACGTGATGTTATGATACATATACACATATATACACATACACATACAGTATGGAATGGTTAAATCAAGCTAATTAACATATCCATCTTAAATATTTATTGCCTACCATCTAACTGCAACTTTCTACCCTTTTACGAACATCTCCCCATTTACCCCACCCTTCAGACTCTGGAAACCACCATTCTACCCTCTGCTTCTAAGAATTACATTGTTTTAGATACTTCACATGGAAGCAAGAACATGTAATTTTTGTCTGTCTCTTCCTGGCTTATTTCAATTCATATAATGTTCTCAAAGTTCATCCACGTCATTGGAAAGGGCAGAATTTCCTTATTTCTTAAGGCTTGAATAGTATTCCATTGGGTAAATCTGTATTTTCTTTATCCATTCATCTGTTGGTGGACACTTAGATTGACTCTATAACTTGGCTATTATAAATAACACTGCAATGAACAGGGGAGTGCAAATACCTTTGACACATAGTAATTTCAAGCTCTTAAAATATTTACCCAGAAGTGGGATTGCTGGATCATACAGTCGTTTTATTTTTGGTGTTTTCAGGAAATTACATATTATTTTCCATAATGGCTGTGCTAATTTATATTCCCATCAACAGTGTGCAAGGACTTTCTTTTCTCCACATTCTAACCAACATTTGTTATTCATATTTTTCATGGAAAAAAAGACAGCTGCCACACCATTCTGAGACATGTGAAGTAAAATTTCATTGTGGTTTTAATTTGCATTTCCCTAATGATTACTGATGTTGAGCATGTTTTTCATATACTGGTTGGCCATTTGTATGTATTCATTTGAGAAATGTCTATTCTGGTCCTTTGCCCATTTTTAAATCAGGTTATTTGTTTTTTGCTATTGAGTTTGAGTTCCTTATATTTTTGCATGTTAATCCCTTACTAGCCGTGTTGCTTACAATATTTTCTCCTAATCTGTAGATTATCTCTTCACTCTGTTGACTTATTTGCTGTACGAAAGCTGTTACTTTGATTAAAATCCCAATTGTCTTTCTTCGCTTTTGTTGCCTGAGTTTTTGGGGTCAAATCCAAAAAAATACTGCCCACACAAATGTCATATAGTTTTTCTCCTATGTTTTCCTTTAATATTGTTATAGTTGTAGGTCTTACATTTAAGTCCCTAAACCATTTTGAGTTGATTTTATTATGGGGTGAGATAGAATTCAATTTTATTCTTCTGCATAGTTTTTGTGATTGTCTATTTTTTTTTTGGCACTCTACTGAAGAGACCCTTCTTTTCCCATTGTGTGTTCTTGGCACCTTTGTCAAAAATCAGTTGAGGCTGGGCACGGTGGCTCACGCCTGTAATCCCAGCACTTTGGGAGGCTGAGGTGGCAGATTACAAGGTCAGGAGATCGAGGCCATCCTGGCTAACACGGTGAAACTCCGTCTCTACTAAAAATACAAAAAATTAGCCGGGGCTGGTGGCAGGCACCTGTAGTCTCAGCTACTCAGGAGGCTGAGACAAGAGAATGGTGTGAACCTGGGAGGCGGAACTTGCAGTCAGCGGAGATTGCACCACTGCACTCCAGCCTGGGCAAGAGTGCGAGACTCCATCTCAAAAAAAAAAAATTATCAATTGAGTATAAAAGCATAGGTTCATCTCTGGGAGCTCTATTCTGGTCCATTGGTTGCTGGTTTTGTTTTTATGCCAGCACCATGCTGTTTTAATTACTACAGCTTTGTAATATAGTTTGAAGTCAGGTAGTGTAATGTCTCTGGCCTTTTTGTTCATGATTGCCTTGGATATTCAGGATTTTGTGGTTCCATATGAATTTTAGGGCTTGTTTTTCTATTTCTGTGAAAAACGACATGAGAGTTTTGAGATTGTATTGCATTTATAGAAAATTTGGGGTAGTATGGACATTTTAACAATATTCTTTCAATCTATAAACATATAATATCTTTCCATTTATTTGTATCTTCAGTTTCTTGTATCAACAGTTTCTAGGGCTCAGTGTACACATGTTTTATTTTGTAGCTATTATAAATGGGATTGTTTGGCCAGGTACAGTGGCTCATGCCTGTAATCCCAGTACTTGGGAAGGTTGAAGCAGGCAGATCACTTGAGCTCAGGAGTTCCGGATCAACCTGGCCAACATGGCAAAACTTCATCTCTACTAAAAATACAAAAATTATCCGGGCATGATGGTGCATGCCTGTAGTCCCAGCTACTCGGGAGGCTGAGGAAGGAGAATCACTTGAACTGGGGAGGTGGAGGTTGCAGTGAGCTGAGATAGCACCACTGTACCGCTGCCTGGGTGACACAGTGAGATTCTGTCTCAAAAAAAAAAAAAAAAAAGGTAGGGGGGTGTTGTTCTCTTGATTTCTTTTTTGGATAGTTTGTTAGTTCATAAGATCTTTGTATGTTGATTTTTTTTTCTTTTTCTTTTTTTTCTCTCTGTCACCCAGGCTGGAGTGCAGTGGCACAATCTCGGCTTACTGCAAGCTCTGCCTCCCAGGTTAACGCCATTCTCCTGCCTCAGCCTCTCGAGTAGCTGGGACTACAGGCACCCGCCACCATGCTCTGCTAATTGTTTTTGCATTTTTAATAGAGACAGGGTTTCACCATGTTAACCAGGATGGTCTCAACCTCCTGACCTCCTGATCCACCCGCCTTGGCCCCCCAGAGTGCTGGGATTACAGACATGAGCCATCGTGCCCGGCCCGTATGTTGAGTTTTATATCCTGAAACATTATTGTTTTTTGTTATTAGTTCTATAGTAGTGTTTTGGTAGAGTTCTTAGGATTATCTATGTATAAGATCATGTCTTCAACAATTTTGCTACTTCCTTTCCTATTTGTATGCCTTTTACTTATTTCTCTTGCCTAATTGCTCTGGCAAAAACCTCTATTACTATATTATATAGAGAAGTGATGAGAGTGAGCATCTTTGTCTTTCTCCTGATTTTAGAGGGAAAGCTATCACCTACTTCCTTCCTTATGTGGATGCCTTTTATTTCTTTATCTTGTGTGATTGCTCTGGCAACACTATGTTTAATAGAAGTGGTAAGAGTAGGCATCCTTGTCTTATTCCAAAACTTAGAGAAAAGGTCTTTAATTGTTACTGTCGAACATAAAGTTAGTTGTGGGCTTGTCATATATGGCCTTTATTGTTTTGAGGTATATTTTTATACCTGATGTGTTGGGAGTTTTTATCATGCAAGATGTTGAGTTTTGTCAGTTTTTTTTCTGCCTTTAATGAGATGACCATATCGTTTTTGTCCTTCATTCTGTTAACATGATGTATCACTCTTATTGACTTGTGTATGTTGAACCATATTTTAATGTGGTGGTATATTTGGTTTGCTAGTATTTTCTTGAAGATTTTTGTGTCTATGTTCTTTAAGATTACTGCACTGTAATTTTCTTTTTTTTATATTTTTTTTGCTGGCTTCAAATTCAAGGTAATGCTAGCCTCACACAAAATGCTTGGAAGTGTTTCTTCCTTTTCAATTACCTGGGAGAGTTTGAGAAGGATTGGTATTAGTTCTTCTTTAGAGGTTTGGTAGGATTCAGCAATGAAGTCATCAGGTTCTGGGTTTCTCTATGATGACAGATTTTTGGTACTGATTCCAATTCCTTACTTGTCATTGGTCTTTTAAGATTTTTTATTTCTTATTGATTTAGTATTGGTAGGTTATGTGTGTCTAGGAATTTATTCATTTTTTCTAGGATGTCCAATTTGTTGGCATATGACTGTTCATAGTAATATAATTCTTTGTGATATCGGTTTTATAATGTCTCCGTTTTCACTTCTGACTTAATTTGTATCTTCTCTTTTTTTCTTAGTCTAGGTAAGAATTTGTCAATTTTCTTTTCAAAAAACCAGCGTTGGAAGGAGGGGAGACAGTTTGATCAATGAGTACAAAATTATACTTTTATAAGAAGAATGAGTTCTGGTGTTCTATTGCACAGTAAGGTGATGATAGTTAACAGTAAGACATTGTATATTACAAAAACGTGAAAAAAGAGGCTTTTAGATGTCCTCATCACAAAGAAATGATAGATGTATGAGGTGACAGATATGCTAAATATCCTGATTTGTTCATTATATAACATATATGTATTGATGCCTCAAATTGTACCCCATAAATATCTGCAATGACAATGTGTCAGTACAACAATTTAATAATTTAATTTTTTAAAACCAACTCTTGGCTCGGTGCAGTAGTTCACACCTGTAATCCCAGCACTTTGGGAGGCTGAGGCAGGCAGATCATAAGGTCAGGAGATCGAGACCACCCTGGCTAACACGGTGAAACCCCGTCTCTACTAAAAATACAAAAAATTAGCCAGATGTGGTGATGGGTGCCTGTAGTCCCAGCTACTGGGGAGGCTGAGGAAGGAGAATGGTGTGAACCTGGGAAGTGGAGTTGGCAGTGTATCATTGATGGGCATTTGGGTTGGTTCCAAGTCTTTGCTATTGTGAACAGTGCTGCAGTAAACATATGTGTGCATGTGTCTTTATAGTAGAATGATTTATAATCCTTTGGGTTATAATCCCAGCAATGGGATTGCTGATCAAATGGTATTTCTAGTTCTAGATCCTTCAGGAATCACCACACTGTCTTCCATAATAGTTGAAATAATTTACCACCAACAGTGTAAAAGCGTTCCTATTTCTCCACATCCTCTCCAGCATCTATTGTTTCCTGACTTTTTGATGGCCATTTTAAGTGGCATGAGATGTTATCTCATTGTGGTTTTGATTTGCATTTCTCTAATGACCAGTGATGATGAACGTTATTTCATGTTTGTGGGCCACATAAATGTCTTCTTTTGAGAAATGTCAGTTCATATCCTTCACCAATTTTTGATGGGGTTGTTTTTTTCCTGTAAGTTTATTTCTTTGTAGTTTCTGAATATTAGCCATTTGTCAGATAGATGGATTGCAGAAATTTCTCCCATTCTGTATGTTGCCTATTCACTCTGATAATAGCTTCCTTTACTGTGCAGAAGCTCTTTAGTTTAATTAGATACCATTTGTCAATTTTGGTTTTTGTTGCCATTGCTTTTGGTGTTTTAGTCATGAAGTCTTTGCTGATGCCTATGTCCTGAATGATATTACCTAGGTTTTCTTC
>NW_012111364.1:10408966-10425657 GCF_000951035.1 Colobus angolensis palliatus
CAGGTTTGTCAAAGATCAGATGGTTGGAGATGTGTGGTGTTATTTCTGAGGCCTCTGTTCTGTTCCATTGGTCTATATATCTATTTTGGTACCAATGCCATGCTGTTTTGGTTACTGTAGCCTTGTACTGTACTTCAAATTCAGGTAGCATGATGCCTCCAGCTGTGTTCTTTTTGCTTAGGATTGTGTTGGCTATACAAGCTCTTTTTTGGTTCCATGTGAAATTTAAAGTAGTTTTTTTCTAATTCTGTGAAGAAAGTCAATGGTAGCTTGATAGGGATGGCATTAAATCTACAAATTACTTTGGGCAGTATGGCCATTTTCACAATACTGATTCTTCCTATCCTTGTTTTTGAGTCTCACTCTGTTGCCTAGGCTGGAGTGCAGTGGTACAATCTCGGCTCACTGTAACCTCCGCCTCCTGGGTTCAAGCGATTCTCCTGCCTCAGCCTCCTGAGTAGCTAGGATTATAGGCACATACCACCACACCTGGCTAATTTTTATATTTTTAGTAGAGACAGGGTTTCACCATGTTGGTCAGGCTTGTCTTGAACTCCTGACTTCGTGATCTGCCCGCCTCAGCCTCCCAAAGCGCTGGGATTACAGGTGTGAGCCACCTCTCCTGGCTGATTCTTCCTATCAATGAGCGTGGAGTGTTTTTCCATTTGTTTGTGTCCTCTCTTACTTCCTTGAGCAGTGGTTGGTAGTTCTCTTTGAAGAGGTCCTTCACATCCCTTGTAAGTTGAATTTCTAGGTATTTTATTCTCTTTATAGTAATTGTGAATGGGAGTTCACTCATGAGTTGGCTCTCTATTATTGGTGTATAGGAATGCTTGTGATTTTTGCACATTGATTATGTATCCTGAGACCTTGCTGAAGTTGCTTATCAGCTTAAGGGGATTTTGGCTGAGTCGTTGGGGTTTTCTTAACATACAATTATGTCATCTGCAAATAGACAATCTGACTTCCTCTCTTCCTATTTGAATACCCTGTATTTCTTTCTTTTGCCTGGTTGCCCGGGCCAGAACTTCCAATACTATGTTGAATAGGAGTGGTGAGAGAGGGCATCCTTGTCTTGTGCAGGTTTTCAAAGGGAATGCTTCCAGTTTTTGCCCATTCAATATGATATTGGCTGTGGGTTTGTCATAAATAGCTCTTAATTACTTTGAGAGAGTCCATCAATACCTAGTTTGAGAGTTTTTAGCATGAAGGGGTGTTGAATTTTGTCAGCGGCCTTTTCTGCATCTATTGAGATAATCATGTGGTTTTTGTCATTGGTTCTGTTTGTGATGGATTACGTTTATTGATTTGCGTATGTTGAACCAGCCTTGAATCCCAGGGATGAAACCGACTTGATCGTGGTAGATAAGCATTTTGTGCTGCTGGATTCAGTTTGCCAGTATTTTATTGAGGATTTTCACATCCATGTTCATCAGGGATATTGGCCTGAAATTTTCTTTTTTTGTTGTGTCTCTGCCAGGTTTTGGTATCAGGATGATGCTGGCATCATAAAATGAGTTGGGAAGGAGTCCCTCTTTTTCTATTGTTTGGAGTAGTTTCAGAAGGAATGGTACCATCTCCTCTTTGTACCTCTGGTAGAATTCAGCTGTGAATCAGTCTGGTCCTGGGCTAATTACTGCCTCAATTTCAGAACTTGTTATTGATCTATTCAGGGATTCGACTTCTTCCTGATTTAGTCTTGGAGGGGGTGCATGTGTCCAGGAATGCATCTATTTCTTCTAGATTTTCCAGTTTATTTACGCAGAAGTATTTATAGTATTCTCTGATGGTAGTTTGTTTTTCTGTGCAATCATTGGTGATGTCCCCTTTATCATTTTTGTGCTATTTGATTATTCTCTTTTCTTTGTCTGGCTAGTAGTCAATTTCATTAATCTTTTCTTTTTTTATATTCAATCATTCAATATTTTATTTATTGCACGTTTACTGCCAAGTACTCCACTAGTTACTGGGAATACAAACTTGAATAATTAAAAAAATGATAGCAAACGTTTATATCATACATATAGCATGTATCAACTCATTTCATCTACACAACAACATCATGAAGTAGGTACCTCAAATTACTCTTTTTTTCATTCTGACAGCATTTATTGAGCACCTAGTATTTTCTTCAAGCCATTCTATAAACACAATGCAATTCTAATCAAAATCTAATTGGGGTTTTTTCATGGAACTTGACTCCAGGGCTAATTCTGGACATACACCCTAATGCAGAGACCTACTTCCAGCCTCTTTAGGCCTTTTCAACTCCATCAACAGGGGCTAGAAGGAAGCTGTTACATAGTTGGAGGAAGATCTGGCCTCCCCTGATCAGCTTGCCTTCATCAGCCAAGGGTCAATTGAGCCCCATATACTTGTAGAAAGACTTCTCTCCTGGCAGGAGTCAAGACTCTTCCAAGGACATTGGATCTAATTGCTATTGTCAGGACCAAAAGAGGAATCCTTGAGCCTGAGGAAGACTCTGCCTTCCTAGATGCCTTTGCTTTCTTCTGTAAGATCAAGAGGAATTCCTGGAAAACCACTATTCCTTGTTCCTCAATGCTTACAGCCTTACCACTAGTCTCTGCCTTCAGCCCACTAAAGTTAGTCTGAGATTAAATCTGCATATAGCACAATACTCTGTTTCTCATTCATTTTCCATTCTAATTTCTTTTTTTGTCACTCTTTTTTATATATACTTTAAATTCTAGGGTACATGTGCACAACGTACAGGTTTGTTACATATGTATACATGTGCCATGTTGGTGTGCTGCACCCATTTACTCGTCATTTACATTAGGTATATCTCCTAATGCTATCCCTCCCCCCTTCCCCACCCCACTACAGGCCCTGGTGTGTGATGTTCCCCTTCCTGTGTCCAAGTGTTCTCATTGTTCAGTTCCCACCTAGTGAGAACATGCAGTGTTTGGTTTTTTGTCCTTGCGAAAGTTTACTAAGAATGATGATTTCCAGCTTCATCCATGTCCCTACAAAGGACATGAACTCATCCTTTATGGCTGCATAGTATTCCGTGGTATATATGTACCACATTTTCTTAATCCATTCTATCATTGATGGACATTTGGGTTGGTTCCAAGTAAGTCTTTGCTATTGTGAATAGTACTACAATAAACATACATGTGCATATGTCTTTATAGCAGCATGATTTACAATCCTTTGGGTATATATCCAGTAATGGATGGCTGGGTCAAATGGTATATCTAAGGCTAATATCCAGAATCTACAAAGAACTCAAACAAATTTACAAGGAAAAAACAACCCCATCAAAAAGTGGGCAAAGGATATGAACAGACACTTCTCAAAAGAAGACATTTATGCACCCACCAGACACATGAAAAAATGCTCATCATCACTGGCCATCAAAGAAATGCAAATCAAAACCACAATGAGACACCATCTCACACCAGTTACAATGATGATCATTAAAAAGTCAGGAAACAACAGGTGCTGGAGAGGATGTGGAGAAATAGGAACACTTTTACACTGTTGATGGGACTGTAAACTAGTTCAACCATTGTGGAAGACACTGTGGAAATTCCTCAAGGATATTTTGTTAATATTTTCAAACAACCAGCTCCAACCAGACGCAGTAGCTCACACTTGTAATCCTAGCACTTTGAGAGACCAAGGCAGGAAGATCACTTTGAGAGACCAAGGCAGGAAGGTCATGAGGTCAGGAGATTAAGGCCATCTTGGCTAACATGGTGAAACCTTGTCTCCACTAAAAATACAAAAAATTAGCCAGGCATGGTAGCACGTGCCTGTAGTCCCAGCTACTCAGAAGGCTGAGGCAGGAGAATTGCTGGAACCAGGGACGTGGGGGTTGCAGTGAGCGAGATTGTGCCACTTCACTCCAGCCTGGACAACAGAGCGACACTGGGTCTCAAAAAAAAAAAAAAAAAAGTTTCTGTAATCATTGATTTTTTTTTTTTGGTAAGGGTTTTTCATGTTTCTGTATCCTTCAGTTCTGTTCTGGTCTTAGTTATTTCTTGTCTTCTGCTAGCTTTTGAATTTGTTTGCTCTTGGTTCTCTAGTTCTTTTAATTGTGGTATTAGGGTGTTGATTTTAGATCTTTTCTGCTTTCTCCTGTGGGTATTGAGTGCTATAAATTTCCCTCCACACACTACTTTAGCTGTGTCCCAGAGATTCCGGTACATTGTGTCTTTGTTCTCATTGGTTTCAAAGAACCTATTTATTTCTGGCTTAATTTCCTTATTTAAGGAAGTCATCTGGGAGCAGATTGTTCACTTTCCATGTAGTTGTGTTGTTTTGAGTGAGTTTCTTAATCCTGAGTTCTAATTAGATTACACTCTGGTCTGAGAGACTGTTTATGATTTCCGTTCTTTCACATTGGCTGAGGAGTGTTTTACTTCCAATTATGTGGTTGATTTTAGAATAAGTGCTATGTGGTGCTGAGAAGAATGTGTATTCTGCTGATTTGGAGTGGAGGGTTCTGTACATGTCTATTAGGTCTGCTTGGTCCAGAGCTGAGTTCAAGTCCTGAATATCCTTGTTAATTTTCTGTTTTGTTGATCTGTCTAATGTTGACAGTGGGGTGTTAAAGTCTCCCACTATTATTGTGTGGCAGTCTGGATTTCTTTGCGAGTCTTGAAGAACTTGATTTATGAATCTGGGTGCTCCTATATTGGGTGCATATATATTTAGGATGGTTAGCTCTTCTTGTTGCATTGATCTCTTTACCATTATGTAATGCCCTTCTTTGTCTTTTTTGATTTTTGTTGGTTTAAAGTCTGTTTTATTAGAGACTAGGACTGCAACCCTTGCTGTTTTTGCTTTCCACTTGCTTGGTAAATATTCCTCCATCTCTTTATTTTGAGCCTATGTATGTCTTTGCACGTGAGATGGGTCTCCTGAATACAGCACACTGATGGTTCTTGACTCTTTATCCAGTTTGTCAGTCTGTGTCTTTTAATTAGGGCATTTAGCCTGTTTACAATTAACGTTAATATTGTTATGTGTGAATTTGATCCTGTCATTATGATGCTAGCTGGTTATTTTGTTCGTTAGTTGATGCAGCTTCTTCATAGTGTCAGTGGTCTTACAATTTGGTATGTTTTTGCAGTGGCTGATAGTGGTTTTTCCTTTCCATATTTAGTGCTTCCTTTGAGAATTCTTGTAAGGCAGGCCTGGGGGTGACAAAAATCTCTCAGCATTTGCTTTTCTGTAAAGGATTTTATTTCTCCTTTGCTTATGAAGCTTAGTTTGGTTGGATATGAAATTCTGGGTTGAAAATTCTTTAAGAATGTTGAATATTGGCCCCCACTCTCTTCTGGCTTGTAGGGTTTCTGCATAGCGATCCACTGTTAGTCTGATGGGCTTCCTTTTGTGGGTAACCCAACCTTTGTCTCTGGCTGCCCTTAACATTTTTTCCTTCATTTCAACCTTGGTGAATCTGACGATTATGTGTCTTGGGGTTGCTCTTCACGAGGAGTATCTTTGTGGTGTTCTCTGTATTTCCTGAATTTGAATGTCAGCCTGTCTTGTTAGGTTGGATAAGTTCTCCTGGATAACAGCCTGAAGAGTGTTTTCTAACTTGATTCCATTCTCCCCATCACTTTCAGGTACACCAATCAAATGTAATCAATCAAACACCAATCAGACCTCTTTTTGGATGCCCCAGCAGACAAGAGTCCAGCTGCCCATATCAGTAACCCCTCATCAACACACCCTTTAGTGACTCTTTCTTCACTGTCACACTTCTCCATCCTCTCACCATGCTTCCACTACCCACCTACCCGATAAATTCTTGTACCTAAATATTGTCATCCATCAATAATGTGTTGCTCTTTCAGTACAATTGTTTGCTATTCATAGACTGCTTGTACTACCAAGACAGTGGTACTGCAGTTCTAGGAAACACATGACAATTTTGTTGTCCTGGCTTGATGTTCTTGTCACATTGAGTTCTTCCCAATCTACATTGAATTTCAAGACCCTTTCAGCCCACATTCTCTCTGATAGAGCTCAAGTAGTCTCAGTTGGAGCAACAACAGATTTTATACACAGATTAGTTTTACACACTGGTTTATGAAGGATTAGTGGTCCTAAATATATAACCACATCTTATAAGCAACAGAGTCTTTGAATGGTTTTTAAGCAAGGAATGACATGAATTTTATTTTACAAAAATCACTCTGGAAGCTAGAGTGGAACATGGGATGAAGGAGGGTAAGAATGAGGATAAAAAGCTAGGAGGCCATTTATAATAAACCAGTTAAGAAAATGAATTCAGGGAATACAGTTGGTGACTAGGAAACAGATTAGAAATCATAGTATTCTCAAAATACTCTACTATGCACCTAGAGGCAGTAAGCACAAATGTCTCTAGTTGCCATAGACATTTGAGGACATCAAGTTTTTGTTTATATTCAAAACTATGAGTTCTACAAAAGGAAAATTAATAACATACAACATATCAAAGTCTACAATTGCCTCAAATGGTCTCTAGAGCTGGGACTTAACTTCTTAGGGAGTGCTATGAAAGAGTTTTCCAGGCTGGGCGCGGTGGCTCAAGCCTGTAATCCCAGCATTTTGGGAGGCTGAGATGGGCGGATCACGAGGTCAGGAGATCGAGACCATCCTGGCTAACACGGTGAAACCTCGTCTCTACTAAAAAAAATACAAAAACCTAGCCGGGCGAGGTGGCGGGCGCCTGTAGTCCCAGCTACTCGGGAGGCTGAGGCAGGAGAATGGTGTAAACCCGGGAGGCGGAGCTGGCAGTGAGCTGAGATCCGGCCACTGTACTCCAGCCTGGGTGACAAAGCGAGACTCCGTCTCAAAAAAAAAAAAAAAAAAAAAAAAAAAGAGAAAGAGTTTTCCAGAATCTGGAAACTACTGAAGATGTGTATGCGTAATTATGCGTACTTTTGTGGAGAAATGGTTCATAGATTTACGAATACTCAAATGGGTCCAAGACTCAAATGGGCCCAAGAAATGTGACAGATTTCAAACACCATTCCTTCTCAATGAAAGCCTGTAAGCCAACTGTTGGTGCATGTTATGCAGAGCTTCTTCAGAAAGGAGAGTGACTAAGTCCTGCAACGTGCAAGTTTACACTAAGAAGATTCTAATCAAGAAGAAGACAAGGCCTGGATATTAAGGCAGGAGAATATTTGGCAGTAACTGATGGGAAAGCTTGAGATGGAGATACAGCACAAAGGCCTTCTTAAGTTTACATCAAGTACCTCCATCAGAGCTGACTGAGAAAATCAGGTTGCATGCAGTGGCTCATGTCTGTAATCCCAGCACTTTGAGAGGCCAACGCAGGAAGATCTCTTGAGCCCAGGGACTTGAGACCAGCCTGGGCAACATAATGAGACCCCATCTGGAATAAAAATAAAAATTAGCTGGGTATGGTGGCACACTTAGATCCAGCTCCTTAGGAGGCAGAGGCAGGAGGACTGCTTGAGCCCAGGAGGCTGAGGCTTCAGTGAGCCATGATTGTACCACTGCACTCCAGCCTGAGTGACAGAGTGAGAACACCTCTCTTTAAAAAAAAAAAAAAAGAGAGAGAGAAAAAAAGTACAGCTACAGGCTTTACAGAATGGGTGAGGGTAAACAAGAGCCATTTTCAAATATGGGAGGGGAAGATGGAAGTAGTACCAGGGCCTTAGGGGCCAAAAAGTGACCAGAAAAAAATGCTATTGGTCAAAACTATACTAGCCCATGTGGTGCTTTGTGGATTTTAAAAAGCCTCCCTGTTTCTTCCAAGGGGATGCCATCTTGAGATAGGGCCCACAGCTTACTGTGAGGCATCCAGACTGGATTCCAAACCCCCACCAACCTGCTCAGCTTGCTGTTTAGTGCAGGGCTACACCTGCACAGCAGTACACATGGTCCTGCCTCTGGCCTACATGGACATTTGGGTCAGCATATCCACAGCTCTCCTGCCACACCCTTGCAACCTTCCCTAGCCATTCCCTTTTTTATACCCAGCTCTTCAGACCCCTGACCCCTACTAGAGCCATGCTAGATATTCCCTACACCCTTCCCATTATCTAGACAAAAAGTTTGTTTACCCATTATCACCCTCTAACAGGCTTCTTAGCCAGGTCTCCCAACATCTTCCCAACTTCGCCCTTCTCAAGGCCACCTCTATTACATTTACACCCTGTCATTGAGATCATCCCTAATATTAGGTACCCGTGATTTTCCCAGAAACCTCTCTTCCCTTTTCTCATTCTTTTTTTCTTCACATTTCTCTCTTGCTTTCCTGATGTGTGTTATGTGAACATTTCTTTGCTACTCATTGGTGTCTGCCATTTCTTCCCCTGTGGTCTAGTTCAGTTCGGTGGTGGTTTACAGAAGAGGATGGTTCCCCAGCAAAGGCCCAAACCTCAAGCTTGGATACCCATGGGCCTAGGTGAGAAGTATTCCTGCTTTTGTGCCCAAAAAGTTGCCTTTTGGCCTGCCATGCCCCCTATCCTGTACCCATATAAACCCCAAACCCCAGGCTCCAGAAGCAGCAGACAAGGAGACAAATAGTAGAATAGTAGCACAGAGAAAGAGAAGGAATGTCAGGAGGAGTTCGAGTGGGTAGCCACTGGACAGCCACACTCCAGGGGAAGATAATCTTCCCGCTACATCCCCTGTCCAGCTCCCCATTCATTCTGCTGAGAGCCACCTCCACCACTCAGTAAAACCCTCACATTCATGCTTCAAGTCCGTATGTTTCCCAGTTCTTTGAAGATGCTGGACAAGAGCTCAGGACACAGAAAGCTGTCACACTGGCCCCCATCTTTGCAAAAAGGCAGAGGGCCCACTGAGCTGGTTAACCCTTATGCCGTACCTGGACAGCAAGGCTAAAAGAACGCACTGTAACACGTGTCCACTTGGGCTTTGGGAATCTCAGACACCCACCCATAGATGCTGCTGTGGGGCTAGAGCTCAAAAGCACTCACCCCAGTTCCTGCACCTGCCTGTATGCCACCCCTCTGGTAAGGGGTTTAAGCTCACAGCTGCTGAACAGAGAGCCACACCCTGGTCACATGTCCTGGGAGGGGGGCCAGATAACTCTCCGATTTCACTAAGACCCTCATGGCAGTTACACTGCCAAGGTCTGCAAGACCCTCTGTTGCTCCTGCCTAGAGCTAGGCTGTCAATGATCAATGTCAAAAGGGCTGATGTCTGCCCCAGGAGGTGTCATCTGCCATTGATGCTGACACTCATACTGCTAACATCTTGGCTATCAACATCTCATTATCCTTTTATCTTTTTACTTTTTATTTTGAGGCAAGGTCTTGCTCTGACACCCAGGCTAGAGTGCAGTGGCAGGACCACATCTCATTTGTAGCCTTGACGTCCTGGGCTGAAGCAATCCTCCTGCCTCAGCCTCCCAAGTAGCTGGGTCTACAGGTGTCCACCACTGCATCCAGCTTCACCATTCTTTTCCATACATTCCCGTGCTATCTTCAATAATTAATTAACCTGCTTTTCTCTTGTTATTTACCAAAGTTATTAGAATTTGAGCTGCTAACAGTTTGGTAAATTATCAAAGAAATTTTAGTTAACATGAAATAGCAGTGAATATTTGTGAATCTAATATCTGGGTCAAACCTGTGTAAACAGTAAATGGTATTTCATTCCACTGACAATTATAAAGACTTCAGTTTAATTAATTTTCATTCATTTAATATTAGAGGGGAGCTCTAGGTGAGAAATATATTTATACCACTTGAGAGGTTAATGAATTTCCTGCTACAGTACTTTCACTTCTTTTCCCTAAAAATGTTCCATTTCTGGCTACTATTTATTAAAGCTGCCTGTGATCTTAATTCTAAATCAGGATTCAATTGTATAAAGAGTGGAAGGCATAGACCACGCCTGCTATGGGATTTCCCCTAAGATCCTTACTATATGTTTTGGATTGAAGTGTACCCCCAGAAAGATGAAGCCCTAACCTTCAGTATCTCAGAATGTGAGCTTATTTGGGAATGACATCATTGCAGAGGCAATTAGTTAATACATGATCATACTGGAATAGGGTGGGTCCTTAATCAAATATGGCTGGTGTCCTCATAAGATAAAAATTTGGATAGAGAAGGGAGACAGCCATGTGAGGACTGAGGTAGAGATTGAAGATTTGCTGCCACCAGCCAAAAAATACCTCAGGCTACCAGAAGCTGAAAGAGACGAGGTAATCCCGGCACTTTGGGAGGCTGAGGTGGGTGGATCACCTGAGGCCAGAAGTTCAAGACCAGCCTGGCCAACACAGTGAAACCCCGTCTTTACTAAAAATACAAAAAGTTATCTGAGCATGGTGGTGGGCACCTGTAATCCCAGCTACTAGGGAGGCTGAGGCGGCAGGAGAATTGCTTGAACCTGGGAGGCGGAGGTTGCAGCGAGCCAAGATAGCACCACTGTACTCCAGCCTGGGTGACAGAGCGAGACTCCATCTGGGAAAAAAAAAAAAAAAAAGACAAGGATAGATTTTCCGCTTTGAGATGGGAGAGTTCCCTGGCACCCCTCATAGGATGTGCGACAGGGGTGTGATTCTCTGTTCAGCTACTACAAGCTCAAACCCCTTATAGGACAGGGAGCACGTATACAGGCAGGTGCAGGAACCAGGGTGAACACTTTTGGGCTCCGGCCCCACAGCAGCATCTAGGGGTGGGTGCCTGCAACTCCTGAAGCCCCAGTGTTACAGTGCTTCCTTAGGTCTGCCATCCGCAGACAGCTTAAGTGTTAACCAGCTCAGTGGCCCCTTGGTACCTTGGCCCTTGTCCAGCGTCCCAGAAGAATAGGGTCACACACGACTTCAAGGATGAATGCAGGGGTTTTATTGAGTGGTAGAGGTGGCTCTTAGCAGGATGGATAGGGAGCTGGAATGGGGAATTGGGAAGATTATCTTCCCCTGGAGTTTGGCCATCCAGCAGCTGAACTCCTCTCTGACCACCCCAAGTTGAACTCCTCTCGGTGTTCAGACATTCTTCCTCTCTTTCTCTGCTGTGCTCTTCTGCCATTTGTCTGCCTGTCTCCTCATCTACTGTTCTGGAGCCTGGGGTTTGAGGTTGACATGGGGACAGGATAGGGGGCATGGCAGGCCAAAAGGCAACTTTTTGGGCACAAAAACCGGCATGCCTGTCCTCATTTAGGGCCATGGGTATCCAGGCCTGAGGGGAGGCCTTTGCTGAGGAACCACCCTCTTCTACCTAGTATTTTTCTGTCTCCTGTTCATATCGCCTAGAGAATTCAGAGGGAGCATGACCCTGCTGACTGTAGAACCACAGGAGAATACATTTCTCTTGTGTAAGCCACCCAGTTGGTGATACTTAGTTACAGTAGCTCTAGGAAACTAAAACACCATCCAAGCAATAACTCTGCCATTAATTCATTTGTTGAATTAGTCAGCAACCACTTATTGGGTGTCCACTGCTGGCTCTCTAGGCTAAGTGCTAGGAAAACAGAGATAAATGACATGGTTTCTGCTTTTGAGGAACTCACAATCCCAGGGAAGCGGGGTCAGGGGCAGGGGACAGACACACCAGCAGCCAGCACTATCCAGAGAGATACATGGTAAAAGACAGAAGCAACTACCAGACACTATAAAATAAACAATATGAACTAATGCCTAAAGCAACTGAGGAAGTCTTCATGGAAGTGACAATCTAAGGAACGAGTAAGAATTCTATACAGTGAAAGGAATAAGGGCTTTCAGAGACAGAGGGAACAGCAATAGGAAAGGAATTCAATGCGATATTTTGCTGGCATGGCAAGTTAGATCTGATTATCAACTACATTCAAATCCACAGGGATAACCTCCTATATTGGCATTGAGGAAACCAATCATAGAGCTCTGACTTTTAATATTACAGGGACTTATCTTTAAGTGTTTGTTTGACTGCTCGAAACAAGTAACTGTTGTCAAATGATAGACTCCTTCGGAAACATCTGGCTTAGGCCAGGTGCGGTGGCTCATGCCTGTAATCCCAGCACTTTGAGAGGCTGAGGTGGGTGAATCAGCTGAGGTTGGGAGTTCGAGACCAGCCTGGCCAACATGGTGATATCCCATCTCTACTGAAAATAGAAAAAAAAAGCTAGCCAGGCGAGGTGGCTGGCACCTGTAGTCCCAGCTACTCGGGAGGCTGAGGCAGGAGAATGGCGTGAACCCGGGAGACGGAGCTTGCAGTGAGCCGAGATCGCGCCACTGCACTCCAGCCTGGACGACAGAGCGAGACTCCGTCTCAAAGAAAAAAAAAGAACCCTGGTTAATAAAATTAGAACCTTTTCTCTATCATATTGAAGGGATTGTTCTGAAAATTTTACTCCAGTTTGGCTTTAACTCCTATGTAAAACCCAGGTCTGAATAAAAGCTGTTCACCTACACACTACAAGGTTCAAGACTTGTTTCTAAAGGCTTCTGCCTGAAATTCAAACTCCCACAAAGCTGCCTACGACTTGTTTATGATTCTTTGATCTACCTGAGGGTTTCAATGAGGCAGTCAGACAACCACTGGAAGAGGAAAGGAAACTGAGGCCCATGGTTAACTCTTTCTTGGGACCCGACTGCTATGAGATGTTTGGATAATTTGGGAGACCTCTCTGGCCTCGTGAACATTAAAACAGTCAAAAACAAGGAAGCTTTGGGGGAAAAAATGTTTCACAAGAGCCTGCCTTACACAACAGAGGAGCGAAGAAAACCAGTGCAATGGAGCAGTCCCTATGCATCTCGCCAAAGTAAAAATGCTTCACCCTGACTCTCATTGGCCACCACTTATCACATCAACAAGGCTTAGGCTTTAATAGTCAGTGGAATAATTGGCCAAAATATGTTTATGGACCATCTGGTAGGTATTGAGGAATTGTGAAAGCTACAAAAAGAAAGACACACAAGAAACTTATGTATAAGAATTAAAGTCTCTTTCAGTGTGTTTGGCAGTGTTAGAAAAATTCCAAGGAAGGAGACAGAGATCAGCATGGAGACAGAGAAAGCAGAATGGGTTGGCCCACGGTAAGGACACTGAAGCTGCAGGTCTCTAAAAATGAAGAGGAATTGATGGAGAGGAGAGGAGGAAGGCAGAAGGCTTTCTATACAGGGGTAAAATGGCTTGAACAAAGTACCAGAGGAAACAGAAACAGAGACAGAACTGAAACTCAGTGGACTTATTTGCTTACAGAGAGATGATTACATGGGTGAAGCAGGAAAAAAAATGAAATGAAGGACAGTGGCTAGCTCTGCCTGCCCTCAGATAGAGAAATGCAATACTGCAGCAAGTAGCAAGGCTCTTTTCAGAGTGCAGCTGCCTCCTTTATGTCTTCTGAACTTAGGATTCAAATTGAGTGGCTACAAATATGTAAGCAAAGCCTATAAGCTTTCAAATGAAATAAGGAACTACCAGCTATCTCTAATTCTGACGTGTGTAAGGAAATGTTTCCATCCATTTGCTTATTTATTCAATAAGCATTAAGTACCCAATAATTAAGTATTAATTACAACTGAGCATTACCTGTTTCTGGCTCAATGCATTAATAGCAGAGACAGACAATTGCTTCTCATTTAACAGAACCCAGGACTTAACGCTTTTTGTATTAGAAATGACAGTGAATTCAGCTAAAAGACTGTATTCCTCAGCCTCCTTTGTGGATGTGGGTGTGTGGCTCAGATGGGACTAGGAGGAGTTGGATACAGGGCTTCTGGGAAAACTCCTTAGAAGGGATGTAGACTCAGTCCTTGATCCACCCTCCTTTCTGTTGCCTGAAACATGACTATGTTAATGGACCTTCTCCTGCTGCATCATGGTAGCATAAGGAAGCCACAGTCAGCCTGGGACTCTAATGACAACATGAAGCAGCCATACTAGGTCTTTACCACCCACTTCTCCTTTTTTTTTTTTTCAGTAGAGATGGGGTTTCACCATGTTGGTCAGGTTGGTCTCCAACTCCTGACCTCTTGATCCACCCGCCTCAGCCTCCCAAGAGTTTTATGTTAATTTCTTCTTAGTTATCTTTCTAATCTGGACCAAATGAATTGTTACAATTAGGTTTCAGTTCATTAAGGTTATAAAAATACGCTGAACTGAGATTTTTGGTAAGCGTGCTGCAGGGAGAGGATTTTCATTTCTAAACTACTTAAATCATCTTTCCCAGTCCTCCTTCTGTAATAATTATGCCCCTTCAACATCTTTCTGAATCTTTGTATCGTTCTAAGTAGGTAAGGTTATTCCTATGGCAGGGACTTAGGAAACAGGTTGATGAAGAAAGGTAAGCCAGATGGATCCCAAAGTAGCAAATAAATGGTTACATCGATACTCATTCATTGATTTTTGTTTTGTTTTGTTTTGACTTGTGTACCACAGTTCCTTTAGGGATTTTTTTTTTAAGAGACAGGGTCTCATTCTGTCCTCCAGGCCATCATAGCTCACTGCTGCCTCAAATTCAAGGGATCCTCTGGCCTCAGCCTTGCAAGCCTCTGGGACTACAGGCCCATGCCACCACGTGTGGCTAACTTTTAAAGTTTTTGTAGACGTGAGGCCTCACCTTGTTGCCCAGGCTGGTCTCAAACTTACGGGCTCAAGCAATCCTCCGACCTCAGTCTCCCAAACTGCTGGGATTACACACATGGACTGCCATGCCCAGGTGCTTTAGGGATTTTGACTCAGAGTGTAATGATCTGGGACTTCTCTTCATCCTGCTTTTTAGGTCCCACTGAGGCAGTGCTGTGGACTGAATTGTGTCCCCAACCCAAGTTTAAAAATTAAAGCTCTAACCCCTAATGTGACTGTATTTGGAGAAAGGGGCTTTAAGGAAGTAATTAAAGTAAAATTAATCTTGGACACCCAGCCTCCAGAACTGTGAGAAAAGCAATTTCTGCTGTTTAAGCCAACAACTCTGTACTCTGTTAACTGCACTGTTACGGCAGCCCAAGCAGTTTCACTTTTGCCTCAAGTTGATAAAATGCCACCCAACACAATTTTTTGTATATATTGCTATTAATAAAATTTTTCCAGAAATTAAATGTGTTCAAAAGAATATAAAATATGCTTACAGAGTTTAGGTTCGTAAAACTGAATATTATAAATATGAATTAAAACCAACTGACTTCTATACAAGTCACATTAGAATAAGAGTGAGTAAAATACTTCACAAATCTGGAAATAGCACAAAGATTAGAGCAAGTTCTGACATGTCATGATATTTTAATTCAAAAGTATCAGTTACAGCCAGTCTGGTCATGTGTCTTCTGTGGTGCTGAAGCTCGGAGATTTAGAATACATTTGCCCCCAAATTATGGAATTAAATAATGTTACAGCTGAACTGCTAAAGCAATACAGTCTGAATCTCTCTTGTGGCAGCTAAGGAAGCTGAAAAACAAAGTGAGCAGGTAATTTGTCCAAAGTCACAACTTAGGGCAGATAGTTTTAGCGGCCCATCGCCAGACACCAAGTCTGGAGAATTTTTAGGTTACCTTGTTTTTGCTTTTAAGTGGTATTTTGGTTCACACAACATCTTTTCTAACCTCCTTATTTGATTTGCTGGACCACTGATGTCAGAAAAGCTCAAAACTGCAATTCCCAGACTCCCTTTCAGCCAGAATTCCACAAGTGACCTCGTGAAAGATAAGAATTAACAGCTGGACTGTCGCTCTTAGAGTCTCAGGGATGCTTGAACATAGTTTGATCTTTAGTTGAACTTCTTGACATATCCACTGTGGCTAAATAAGCCTTTGTAAGACATTCCTAAGTATTGTACCTAGTTGTCAAGATGGTTCATCGTGGAACCTGTGATTTATGGCCTGTAGCTGCACTAAAGAATGGAAGCATGGCATGCAGCCTTTGGGATGCTGAGGATTAGCAGAGACTTCAGGCTTCAGGGATCCTAAACTCTATGATTTTCCTATGCTGATGTGATCCCCATTCACTTCAGCTTGTCATTTGTTGTGACCAAAACATGCCCCAGTGTATGTGCTTGGGGACATAAGAAACTGCACCCAAGGCTTCTGAGACACTGTTTTTCTGGATGCTGTCTCTTCTGTATCCTTTCTAAGAGCTAGCTAAATGTTGTGGTGGTAAGTTTGTGCCTTGAAAGTTTGACTGACAATCCAAACTAGGAACCCACTCTAATGACCACGCATCTAGAGTCTGCCAAGCAGATCCATCTGCATGAGACTTGGAGGCAGAAGTGAGCACGAGGTGACCAGGTGATGAAGCCCACAGGAAAAGCCATCAGATGTTTTAGTGGGCATGACAAAAGTATTTGTTTTTTCTGGGGCAACTCCAGTGTCTATCGTCCAGTCTCTAGCATCATAAGTACAAGCAGCAAGCTACTGCAGCAGGGATTTTTTTTCCGTTATAACTAACTCAGGTATGGTGGGATACTTTTCCCAACTCTTTGTTCCTGACTACTTAAATTCTGTGGGAGAATCAATTCCTTTAAATATGCATCTTTCTATTAGGTAGAAGGGACTCTTTCTGCATTAAGAACCCTGGTCGGCCGGGCACGGTGGCTCATGCCTGTAATCCCAGCTCTTTGGGAGGCCGAGGCGGGCAGATCACGAGGTCAGGAGATCTAGACCATCCTGGCTAATACGGTGAAATCCCACCTCTACTAAAAATACCAAAAATTAGCCAGGCGAGGTGGCTGGCACCTGTAGTCCCAGCTACTCGGGAGGCTGAGGCAGGAGAATGGCGTGAACCCGGGAGACGGAGCTTGCA
>NW_012111364.1:10431267-10443033 GCF_000951035.1 Colobus angolensis palliatus
GTTCATGTCTTTATTGGTTCTGGTGATCAGTACAACTGCTTTAACTTCAAGTGCCATCATTCACTGTTTTGTGTTCTAATGATCATTTATTCCAGCCTCCAGTGAGAAAGACAACAGAGGCACTTTTTATTTTAATAATCATGCAAAGGAAAATGTAGTGAAATAAAAAATAAATGGCCCTCCTTCAGGTAAAGAAAAATACTAGGATAAATTCAACTACATTTATGAAGAAGAAATTCAAATACTGAATCAAAACTTTGAAAACTCCTGATTGTATTGTGTTTTCTTTTCACTGATAATCAAAACCAAGTAATCTTAGTAGCTAAAAGTTCAATAAATGACTGACTTCTTGCTGGTGTTAAGAGTTAAAACATATTATTAAGCTCAGTTCTTGCTGTCCATAGTCATTTTAATTTTGGGCTTATGTTTAATTGTTACATGATCTTCATACACCTCTACTACATGTAGAATTACTGATATTTCTTTAAGATGGACAATTCATAATATAAAAATAAAAACAATGAAGTTCTGTGAAATTTTAGGTAACAGAAAAACTGATGCCCAATAGCTAGCCATTTTTAAAATATCTTTATTCTTCCATCTCTGTTTCTTCTTCTTTGAAACTTTACTAAAAATGCTACTTTTAGAGGAAAGATGATTATTACAGAGATCAAATGTGAAATCTATGCTTTCATATTAGATCTTGTCAAAAGTAACTTTGGTTTCTTGGTGACCACATCATATTAGATCTTGTCAAAAGTAACTTTGGTTTCTTGGTGACCACATCTCTCACATTCATTGCTCAGTGTGGAGAAATGAAATAGACTTGGAGTAAGGAGCACCAGAAGGAGGCAAGGAACCAAGCTCTCCAATGGCAGGTTTCCTTTCCTGAAGAGGGCAAGATCCAGCAGCCTCATTTGAAAGAAGCTCTCACCACCCTGTTCTTGATAGGCTGTGGAGGGCGCCAGTTGCCCACAAGGGGCACTGGGGGCTCGTTCTCAGCGCTGGAGAGGAGGCTCCGCAGCTTGGCCATCTGGTCAGAGCTCACGGTCATGGGCTCCTTCAGCAGCAGCCACACAATACACTCCTCGCAGGGTGGCGTGGTGAATGACCCCTGGTAGGTCCAGTAGTCCCAGCATGCCGGGAACAGGCAGAATGGGTCAAACTTTGTGAAGGGTGCCTCCTTGCCCTTTGTCTTAATCTTGTCCAATGCATCAAGGAAAATCTGGAACTCGCCTTTCTCACGTCCTATCTTCAGAAAAATGCCAATCACAGCGATCTCATCACGCTGCTTCAGGGCCTCTTTAAAAGTGTTATACTTGGGGTTCCAGTGAACCAAATGAAGCTCTGCTGCGTACTTGACTCCATCCACGGTGTGCTCAGAGCCATGATCATCTGAAGAGCCCCAGTGAAGATGAAACTGGCGAAGTCGGTAGGGTCCAGAGAGAGGACCCCCTCTCAGCATTGACCTATCATAAGTATCATCAAATACAACTTGGCAGGTCTTCCCATTATTCAGGATGGTCTTGGCAGAGCCACCATCATAAGACACTGACCATGGCTGCAGAGAAGGGTCATGCTTGATGTCTTTAGTATGCAGCTCAATGGGCGACTGGTTTTCCCCCTTGGCATTTGGGAAAAGTTCATGCCAGTGGTCAGGACCGTTGTGACTGGCTTAGCCCCACTCCTTGGCCATGGTCGCCTTCCTCCGTGCTGGACTGCTCCTGCCTTCTCTTCCCCTGCGTGGTGCATACTCACTTCTTATACGAGCAAACATAAATCCCACCTTTTTCTTTTCTTCATTCAAGTATTGTCAATTCATCTTTTAATCTCTTATCTCTTCCCCTAGGGTTCCACTTCTTTTCTGACTCTGTTCTCCCAGAGCTGGTCATTCAGAATTCTCTGCTTTTTGCTTTGGCCAAGCTGGAATGGGGTTAGAGTAGGGAGAAGAGGTTGGTGGTCAGGAACTGAGGGGGAAATGAGATCAGGTTAAGAGCCCTCTAAGCAGGAAAAAATGGGATAAACAAAGTTCAGAAAAAATAGGAATGGGGAGGGAACTGTGAGTGACCCCCCTGTTTGCTTAGTGAGAGAGGATCGATATGGACAAAGGAGGGGGGATAATGAAAAAGGAAAAAAGCTTGAGCCGAATCCTGAGATTCTGAATGTAGGAAATCAGACTCAGGAGGAAATCAGTCCTTTATGGGTCAGTTTGATGATAAAGCATTTATAACAAACATTTTAATTCTAAGATTGTCCCCTCTTAGTATAATCAGTTGCATTTCCCGGCTAACAGAATGTGTACTCTTCTCTGTATTACCAAAGATCCCCTTTTATGATCCTAGTCCGGCATAGACCAGAGACCCAGGAGTATGGATGTGCACTCCACTTTAGAAGTGGTATGTTTACTTCTTTGAGATAGTTACTATTATTTCCATTTATCATACGATAAAAGAGACCAATAATTTAAGTAATTTGCCAAAGATCACAACTGGTCAAAGGCAAAGGGAGAACTCAAATATGGATATGCCTCTACTATTTCCTTTGATGTCTGAAACCATGTGTGGCACAGGAGATACAAGACTGAGTAAAAAGTGGTTCTTGCCTTAGGGGATTTCTCAGTCTATCTGGTAGCTTGATATACAGTAAACACAAGTAAATAATACTAAGAGAGCACAGAGGAAGAAACAAACAAATAGGCAATGGTTATAGAAAAGTCTCTTACAGGCCGGGCGTGGTGGCTCATGCCTATAATCCCAGCACTTTGGGAGGCTGAGGCGGGCGAATCACGAGGTCAGGTTAATACGGTGAAACCCAGTCTCTACTAAAAATACAAAAAATTAGCTGGGCGTGGTGGTGGGCGTCTGTAGTCCCAGCTACTTGGGAGGCTGAGGCAGGAGAATGACGTGAACCTGGGGGGCAGAACTTGCAGTGAGCCGAGATGACACACTGCACTGCATCCTGGGCGACAGAGCGAGACTCCATCTCAGAAAAAAAAAATCTCTTACAGTCCTTGAAGCGAAGTCCCAGTGAAATCACCTTTTTTATTATTATTATTATTATTATACTTTAAGTTCTAGGGTACATATGCACAACGTGCAGGTTTGCTACACATGTATACATGTGCCACGTTGGTGTGCTGCACCCATTAACTCACCTTTCTTTTTTGACCCCCGTCCTTAGGGTTTAGTTGAAAACTGATGATTTTCTGGGAAGTCTTAACTTATTCACTTGAATATTTCAATGAATATTCATTCAATACCTTCTGTGTGCAAAGCACCGTGATTTACGTTTCTCCAAGGGGTTGACAAATGGATGAGGAATGGTTCTAGTCTTCAAAACGTTTAGAAGAAAAAGTATAAAAAATGAAAGGCATAAAAATCATAGCCTATCAAATTCTGTAAGGGAAATCAAAGGTAAAAGTAGGAATACCAATCTGCTTTCATCTGTGATCTTCGATCTCCTTTAAAAGTTGATTCATTCATTTACTAACTCATTTGTTAAAATTTTTATTGGGTCTTTACTAGATAAGTACCCTGCTAAGCTCTGGTAAGTCAACAAAGAACAAGACACAATGTATGCCTCAGGAGTGCTTAGAGACCAGGCATTCCCGAGAGGGGGCCTTGGAGTGGGGGAAAGTAATACCACCCACAGAGCGGATGAAAGTTGGCTCTTGGTGGAGGTGGAAGAAAATCTTTTTTTTTTGTTTTTTTTGAGGCAGGAGGCTTGCTCTGTCACCCAAGCTGGAGTGCAGTGGCATGATCTCGGCTCACTGCAAGCTCTGCCTCCCAGGTTCACGCTGTTCTCCTGCCTCAGCCTCCTGAGCAGCTGGGACTACAGGTGCCTGCCACCACGCCCGGCTAATTTTTTGTATTTTTCAGTAGAGATGGAGTTTCACCGTGTTAGCCAGGATGGTCTCAATCTCCTGACCTTGTGATCTGCCTGCCTCGGCCTCCCAAAGTGCTGGGATTACAGGCATGAGCCACCACGCCTGGCTGGAAGAAAATCTTTTTAAAAAATATTAAGACACAGATATACATGCAGTACAAAGATATATAGCATATACAGGTCATTAAATTTTCAAAGAGGAGGGGAATGGTGATTAGGAACAAAATGTTTAAAAAGACTCTTTAGATAGGTGATAATAAAAAGGGCTGAGAAACACTGATATAAACAATCCACCAAGGAATTTCAACATAATGTGCTAAATGCTGTGATAAGAATAAGTCAGGTGTGCTGTGGGAGCACAAGGAAGGGACACCTAACCCAGGCTTAGGAAGACAGGAAAGACTGCTTAGCAGGCAGTATCTAAGGTCAAAAAGCATACAAGGACCAGAAAAGGGATAAAAATGTATTCTAGATACATGGAGCAGTATATGCAAAGTTCTAGCGTTGAGAAAGAAAGCATGCTGAAGGTACAAACTTCACCATGAAGTTCAAGTTTGAAAGGGAAAGAGATGATAGGAGGCTTCTACTCTTATTCAATAACTGTTTTTAAAAAAATTCTAATAGGCCACTTGGCTGAGAGAGCCACTGTGCTTTAGGTTCCTGTGTGAGCAGACCAAAGCCCAATGTAAACAGTAAAATGAAACAAGAGACTTAGCCAATCAGAAACTGCCAACTAACCTCTGAGATTGTTTCCATGTGAAACTAATCAATGTCTTTGTCTTCCCTCCACATAAAACCTCGCTGCCCATGCTGCTGTGGTGGTGCACTCTGAACCTCTCCTGAGTTCTACCAGATTAATGAATCATTCTTTGCTCAAATAAACTCTATTAAATTTATATTGTCCAAAATGTTTCTTTAAGGGTATTGCAAAAGGGTGCCACCTTTGAGTGTCGTCCAAAGCAATAAAGGGCTCTGTAGCAAGTCAAGACTGCAGAACAAGCTACTCTTCCACTTGGGACTTATGATTAGCAGATCCAATGAGACATAAAATGTCTGTAGCAAATAGAAATGACGTATGGAGTCTCTGACAGACAAAATATGAAAAATCACAACATAGGCTTCTAGGGTTGAAGCAAACTCACACTCCCTTCAGCAGATAACTATCCTCATTTTGAGAAACAATCTTTTCTATGAGGCAATGATATAGACTAAATGCTAACTATATCAAGTGAGCATGCAACCTGGGATGTCTATAAAAAACTGGGTGTTACCTGATTTGCTGAGCCATAATTTGAATATACAGCAGCCATCTATTTTCAAGTTCTATAACTAGATGGCTCAGATTTGTTTGATACTTCCGTTGCATTCCCTCTTTTTTTTTTTTTTTTTTTTGTCAATCCGCACTTATGGCCCCATAGGAGTTCCTATGACTAACTGAGAAGGAAAAAGTCAGTACTGGTTTATAGATGTTTCTATATCATATACTAGTACCCACCAGAAGTGAGTGGCTATAGCATTATAATCCCTCTTGAGAGGATTGGCAATGAAGGGCAGTAGTAATAGAAATTTATCTCAATGGGCAAAATTTCAACCAGTTTGTCTGATCACTTTGCCTCAGAAGGTGGACAAAAGAATGTGTCTATATTGATTTATGGGGATTTGTTAACACTTGGGCCCGATGATCAGGGATTTGGAAAGAACAAGATTAGAAGATTGGTGACAGCAAGGTCTGGAGAAGTATGAGGGTAGACCTCTCAGAATGTGCACAGTGTGAAAATATTTGTATTTCAACTGATGGCTTATCAAAAAATATCCAAAGCATGTCAACCACAAAGCAAAAATCTGTATCTGATGCACAAAACAAAAATATAAAGGATTTAAAGCATGCCACTCCAAAAAATAATCACACTATAAAGTCAGCAAGAGAGTAAAAAAGAAAAAAGAGGACAAAAGGAAAAAGTCTACAAAACAACCAGAAAACAATTAACAAAATGGCAGTAATAAGTTCTTACCTATAATTTTCTTGAAAATAAATAGATAAAATTATCCAATAAAAAGTCATAATGACTGAATAGACAAACAACAAGACCCAACTATATGCTGCATTCAAGGAATTCATATCAGTTTTAAGGACACACATAAGCTGAAAGTAAAAAGATGAAAAAACATTTCATGCAAATAGAAACCACAAAGAACAGGGGTAGCTATACTTAGCAGACAAACTAGACTTTAAATCAAAAACTGTAAAAAGATAAAGACAACATTCTACAAGGGGGTCAGTCAATTCATCAGGAAGACAAAATAATTGTAAATGTGTATGTACACAACATCAGAACACCTAAATATATAAAATTATTAAAGGATCTGAAGTGAGAGATTACAGCACAATAATAGTATGGGACTTCAATAATGGACACATCCAGACAGAAAACAGGAAAACACTGGATTTGAAAAATCCTTTAGATCAAATGAACCTAACAGTGACATACAGAACATCCCCTCCAACAGCAACAGAATACACATTGTTCTCAACTGCACATGGAACATTCTCCAGGGTAGACATATTTTAAGCCAAAAGACAAGTCTTAGCAAATTTAAGAAGGTTAAAAATAATATCAAGCACCTTTTCTGACCACAATGGTAAGAAACTAGAAATCAATAAGAAAAATGTAAACACAACATACTAAAACTTATGGGATGTGCAAAAGCAGTGCTAAGCAAAAAATTCATAGCAATAAACATATCAAAAAAGATATCAAAGTAGCAATGTTATGCCTCAAGGAAATAAAAAAGAACTAAGCCCAATGTCAGCAGAAGGAAACAAAGAGATTAGAGCATAAATGAAAGAGACTGAAAGAATACAAAAGATCAGTGAAAATAAATTTTTTTTAAAAGAATAATTGACTAAGAAAAAGAACTCAAAATGGGAACTGAAAAAGACATTGCAACTAATAACACCAAAACAAAAAAGATCATGAGAGACTTACAAACAATTACATGCCAATAAATTGGATAACTCAGAAAACAAATTTCTACACACATATACCAGGGCAGAACCAGGAAGAAATAGAAAATCTAAATGGACAAATAATGAGCAGCAGATTGAATCAGTAATTAAAAGTCTTCCATCACAGAAAATCCTAGGACGTGATGGCTTTAATGCAGAATCCTACCAAATACTTAAAAAACTGATACCAACTCTTCACAAATCCTTGCAAAAAATGGAAGAGGCAGGAGTACTTCCAAACTCTTTTTATGAGGCCAGCATTACCCTGATAATGAAACCAGAGGACACTACAAGGAAAAAAACACATTAAAAACTTCAGGTCAATGTCTTTGATATAGATCGATGTAAAAATCCTCAACAAAATATTAGCTTATTTCAACAACATATTAAAATAATTTACCATGATCAAGGAGGATTTACCCCAGGGATACAACAATGTTTCAACATACACAAATCTGTAAGTGATACATCATGTTAACAGAATAAAAGACAAAAACCATACGGTCATCTCATTAGATGTAGAAAGAATATTTGACAAAATTCAACATCTTTGATGTTCCAAGATGGCCAAATAGGAACAGCTCCGGTCTGCAGCTCCCAGCATGATCAACGCAGAAGACGGGTGATTTCTGCATTTCCAACTGAGGTACCCAGTTCATCTCAATGGGACTGGTTGGACAGTGGGTGCAGCCCACAGAGGTCGAAAGCAGAGCGGGGCATTGCTTCACCGGGGAAGCACAAGGGGTCAGGCTATTGCCCTTTCCTAGCCAAGGGAACCCGTGACAGACTACCTGGAAAAACAGGACACTCCCGCCCAAATACTGTGCTTTTCCCAAGGTCTTAGCAACCATCAGACAAGGTGATTCTCTCCCATGCCTGGCTTGTGCAAGGCTCTCCTGTGCCTGATTCTCTCCCATGCCATTCCCACAGAGCCTTGCTTACCGCTAGCACAGCAGTCTGACATGGATCTGCAAGAGGGCACCCTGGTCAGGGGAGGGGCGTCTGCCATTGCTGAGGCTTGAGTAGGTAAAGTCACTAGGAAGCTCGAACTGGGTGGAGTGCACCACAGCTCAACAAGGCCTACTGCCTCTAGACTCCACCCCTGTGGGCAGAGCATAGCTGAACAAAACGCAGCAGACTTTTGCAGACTTAAATGTCCCTGTCTGACAGCTCAGAAGAGAGCAGTGGTTCTCCCAGCATGGCGTTTGAGCTCTGAGAACAGACAGACTGCCTCCTCAAGTGGGTCCGTGATCCTGTATACCCTAACTGGGAGACACCTCCCAGTAGGGACCAACAGACACGTCATATGGGTGGCTGCCCCTCTTGGACAAAGCTTCCAGAGGAAGGACTAGGCAGCAATATTTGCTGTTCTGCAATCTTTGCTGTTCTGCAGCCTCTGCTGGTGATACCCAGGCAAACAGGGTCTGGAGTAGAACTCCAGCAAATTCCAACAGACCTCTAGCTGAGGGACCTGTTAGAAGGAAAACTAACAAACAGATAGGAATAGCATCAACCAAAAGGCCAGCTGCACCAAAACTCCATCTGTAGGTCACCAACATCAAAGACCAAATGTAGATAACAAAGATGGGGAGAAACCAGAGCAGAAAAGCTGAAAATTCTAAAAATCAGAGCACCTCTTCTCCTCCAAAGGGTCACATCTCCTCATCAGCAATGGAACAGAGCTGGACAGAGAATGACTTTAAGACCTGACAGAAGTAGGCTTCAGAAGGTCAGTAATAACAAACTTCTCTGAACTAAAGGAGGATGTTGAAACCTATCCCAAGGAAGCTAAAAACCTTGAAAAAAGATTAGATGAATGGCTAACTAGAATAAACAGTGTAGAGAAAACCTTAAATGACCTGATGGAGCTGAAAATCATGGCACAAGAACTTCGTAACACATGCACAAGCTTCAGTAGCCAATTTGATCAAGTGGAAGAAAGGGTATCAGTGATTGGAGATAAAATTAATGAAATGAAAGGAGAAGAGAAGTTTAGGGAAAAAAAGTAAAAATAAACAAACAAAGCTTCCAAGAAATACAGGACTATGTGAAAACACCAAATCTACGTTTGATTGGTGTACATGAAAGTGATGGGGAGAATGCAACCAAGTTGGAGAACACTCTTCAGGATATTATCCACAAGAACTTACCGAACCTACCAAGGCAGGCTAACATTCAAATTCAGGAAATACAGAGAACACCACAAGGATACTCCTCAAGAAGAGCAACCCCAAGACACATAATTGCCAGATTCACCAAGGTTGAAATGAAGGAAGAAGTGTTAAGTGCACCTAGAGAGAAAGGTCGAGTTACCCACAAAGGGAAGCCCATCCAACTAACAGTGGATCTCTCAGCAGAAACCCAACAATCCAGAAGAGAGTGGGGGCCAATATTCAACCATCTTAAAGAAAAGAATATTCAACCCAGAATTTCATGTCCAGCCAAACTAAGTTTCATAAGTGAAGGAGAAATAAAATCCTTTACAGACAAGCAAATGCTGAGAGATTTTGTCACCACCAGGCCTGCCGTACAAGAGCTCCTGAAGGAAGCACTACACATGGAAAGAAACAACCAGTACCAGCCACTGCAAAAACATGCCAAATTATAAAGACCATCGATGTTATGAAGAAACTGCATCAATTAATAGGCAAAATAACCAGCAACCATCATAATGACTGGATCAAATTCACATAACAATATTAACCTTAAATGTAAATGGGCTATATGCCCCAATTAAAAGACAGACTGGCAAATTGGATAAAGAGTCAAGACCCATCAGTGTGCTGTATTCAGGAGACCCATCTCATGTGCAAAGATGCACATAGGCTCAAAATACAGGGATGGAGGAAGATCTACCAAGCAAATGGAAGGCAAAAAAAAAAAAAAAAACAAAGCAGGGGTTGCAATCCTAGTCTCTGATGTAACAGACTTTAAGCCAACAGAGATCAAAAGAGACAAGGCCATTACATAATGGTAAAGGGATCAATTCAACAAGAAGAGATAACTATCCTAAATATATATGCACTCAATACAGGAGCACCCAGAATCATAAAGCAAAGTCCTTAAAGACCTACAAAGAGACTTAGACTCCCACACAATAATAATGGGAGGCTTTAACACCCCACTGTCAATATTAGACAGATCAACAAGACAGAAGGTTAACAAGGATAGCCAGGACCTGAACTCAGATCTGCATCAAGCAGACCTAACAGACATCTACAGAACTCTCCACCCAAAATCAACAGAATATACATTCTTCTCAGCACCACATAGCACTTATTCTAAAATTGACCACATAATTGGAAGCAAAGCACTTCTCAGCAAATGTAAAAGAACAGAAGTCACAACAGACTGTCTCTCACAACACAGTGCAATCTAATTAGAACTCAGGATTAAGAAACTCACTCAAAACCACACGACTACATGGGAACTGAACAACTTGCTCCTGAATGACAACTGGGTAAATAATGAAATGAAGGCAGAAATAAAGATGTTCTTTGAAACCAAGGAGAACAAATACACAACATACTGGAATCTTTGAGACACATTTAAAGCAGTGTGTAAAGGGAAATTTATAGCACTAAATGCCCACAAGAGAAAGCAGGAAATATCTCAAAGTGACACCCTCACATCACAATTAAAAGAACTAGAGAAGCAAGAGCAAACAAATTCAAAAGCTAGCAGAAGGCAAGAAATAACTATGATCGAAGCAGAACTGAAGGAGACAGAGACAAAAACCCTTCAAAAAATCAATGAATCCAGGAGCTGGTTTTTGAAAAAATCAACAAAATGGATAGGCCACTAGCAAGACTAATAAAGAAGAAAAGAGAGAGGAATCAAAAAGACTCAATAAAAAATGATAGAGGATATCACCACTGATACCACAGAAACAGAAACTACCATCACAGAATATATAAATTCCTCTATGCAAATAAACTAGAAAATCTAGAAGAAATGGATAAATTCCTGGACACCTACACCCTCCCAAGCCTAAAGCAGGAAGAAGTTGAATCTCTGAATAGACCAATAACAGGCTTTGAAATTGAGGCAATAATTAACAGCCTACCAATCAAAAGTCCAGGACCAGATGGAATCACAGCTGAATTCTACCAGAGGTACGAAGACGAGCTGGTAACATTCCTTCTGAAACTATTCCAATCAATAGAAAAAGAGTGAATCCTCCCTAACTCATTTTATGAGGCCAACATCATCGTGATACCAAAGCCTGGCAGAGACACAACCAAAAACGAGAATTTTAGACCAATATACCTGATGAACATTGATGTGAAAATCCTCAATACTGGCAAACTGAATCCAGCAGCACGTCAAAAAGCTTATCCACCTCGATCTAGTCAGCTTCATCCCTGGGATGCAAGGCTGGTTCAACATACACAAATCAATAAATGTAATCCATCACATAAACAGAACCAATGACAAAAACCACATGATTATCTCAATAGATGCAGAAAAGGCCTTCAACAAAATTCAACAGCCCTTCATGCTAAACTCAATAAACTAGGTATCGATGGAATGTATCTCAAAGTAATAAGAGCTATTTATGACAAATCCATAGCCAATACCATATCAAATGGGCAAAAACTGGAAGCATTCCCTTTGAAAACCAGCATAAAGATACGTGTGCATGTGTCTTTATAGCAGCATGATTTGCAGCACTATTCGCAATAGCAAAGACTTGGAATCAACCCAAATGTCCATCAGTGACAGACTGGATTAAGAAAACGTGGCACATATACACCAGGGAATACTATGCAGCCATAAAAAAGAATGAGTTTGTGTCCTTTGTAGGGACATGGATGCAGCTGGAAACCATCATTCTCAGCAAACTATCACAAGAACAGAAAACCAAACACCGC